>NC_056725.1:312797457-312909957 GCF_019279795.1 Protopterus annectens
AAAGATGAGACCCCGACAATGAAAAAATACCATCCTCAGCCTCAAGAGGCAAACAAGACAACTTGTCAAATCCTCTAAGCGTTTCTCTGAGAAAATCTTAACAAGCACAGCCAAGGATAACCAACCATAAGGCCGTTTACAGCTACATAAGTAGCCTCAAAAGTAGGACCCAAGCAGGTTCTGAACTAGTGGCCAACCATTTCACACACACTGACCCCACAGAGATAGCAAACCTGCTAGCAGATAGGTTTCGTGAAAATTTTACTCCCTTATCTCCTCCAAACCTATCACAAGCCATCACCCAAACTCCTCCATCCCCCAGCCTCCACATATCTGAAGAACATGTCATCAAAGTCTAGTCCAAAACAAAAAGCACAGCCTCTATGGGTCCAGGTAGGAACCCAAGCTGTCTTCTAAACAGGTTAAAACATGAACTAGCATCATCATTATGGTGGTTATGGGAAAGCTCCCCCTGCATACCATCTGTTAAATATATATATATATATATATATATATATATATATATATATATTTATCTATATATATAGAGAGAGATATAGATATACATATAGATATTAATATATATATATATATATATATATATATATATATATATATATATATATATATATATAATAGATTAATTCTGAGATTACACAATCTGTGGGTGAAAGAGCATATTCCCCTATTCTGGGATTGTCAATCTTACACTTGTCAGCCATCTGCATGTATTGACCAAATGTGGTTAATTAAACAGATGTCAGCAAATTATATGTTTCTGTGTGTGTGTGTGTGTGTGTGTGTGTGTGTGTGTGTGTGTGTGTGTGTGTGTGTGTGTGTGTGTGTGTGTGTGTGTGTGTGTGTGTGTGTGTGTGTGTGTCTGTGTGTGTGTGTGTGTGTGTGTGTGTGTGTGTGTGTGTGTGTGTGTGTGTGTGTGTGTGTGTGTGTGTGTGTATGTGTATCTAGAGAGAGAGAGAGAGAGCAAGCCCCTAGACAGAGCCAACATATGAAAATGCAGGATGTATACACAAGTAGAAGGGGTGTGCTAATATGCAGCAGTAAGATGCATTGCTGTGAATATCTGGTAAATAAGGCAAGTATCCTTAAGTGGTGCTTTGATTTGTTAAGATCCAAAATAAGCCACTATGGTGGATGTCTAGCATCAGCAAACTTCACAATAAACACAAAATGTTACTGTCCCAGAAAACAAAGGTGAGACCCCCAACAATGAAAAACATCATCCTTAGCCTCAAGAGGCAAACAAGACAAATTTCAAATCCTATAAGGCTTTCTTTGAGAGAAACTTAGCAAGCACAGCCAAGGATAACCAACTCTAAACCCTTTTACAGGCTATGTATGTAGCCTCAAAGGTAAGACCCAAGCATGTGCAGAACTGGTGACCAGCTATATCACATAGTGACCCCACAGAAGTAGCAAACCTGCTAGCAGATAGTTTTGGTGAAAATTTCACTCCCTTATACCCTCCAAACCTTCCCCCAACCTCCCCCCACTCCACATATCCGAAGAAGAGGTCATCAAAGCCTTGTCCAAGACAGGTTGAAACATGAACATCACCATTAAATACCCTTTTCAATCATAGTCTAACCACAGGCTTTCTTCCTGTGGAATGGAGAATAGTTATTCCCTTCCACAAAGATGGCCTAGCAGCAGACTCTGGGAATTACAGACCCATAAGCTTGACCAGCCTCATTTGTTAGGCCATGGAGCATATCATTATGGACCTCATAAATAAAGACATAGGCGACCTCCAAACCTTGCATACTACACAATTTGGCTTCATCAAGGGCAGATTCTGTCTGTTAAATCTGGTGGATTTTTTTGAAAATGTGACCAGGGCCTTTGATGAGGGCAAATCTGTGGATTCAGCATACCTCAACTTGGCAAAGGCTTTTGACTTAATCCAGCATTCAGGCATTACTGATAAACTTAGCAAACTGAATGTAAACCCCTTTGTTGTAAGACTTGTTGCCAACTGGTTCACAAACCAGACACACACTATCAAAGTAGGTGACTTCACATCAGCTAGCAGACCTGTTACCAGCAGGGTGCCAAAGGAGTCAGCGCTGGGCCCTCTACTGTTTGGTATATACTTCTCAGAAGAGGTCAAAACTAAGGGGTTGCAGATGACCAAGTTTACAGATGATTGCAAACTGGATGCAATTATTGAATCCCCAAATGATGTCAATATACTCCAGGAAGGTCATCCACAAACTGACGACTGGTGTCTTAGTCACAGTAGCAAACTGAATGAAAAGAAATGCATCATCCTTCCCTTCAGCACAATGTCCCTTCACATTATCAAATCAAGAACAATACCCTAAGTACCCATGAAGCGGTGATGGACCTGGGATCACAAACTGAATACGACCTTAACTTCAACCACCATGTATCTACTGTAGTAAGGAAGACTTTCTACAAAGCACACTTGATTAGTATAGGCATCACCTCAAGGACAAAGGAGATTATAACCCTTCTATACTCTGCACCAATCCGGCTCATAATTGAGTATAATGCCCTGTTTGGTATCTACCATACAAAGCACCTGCAGCATTGGAGAAACCTCAGAGGTTTATAACAAATAAGATCAAAGGACTGCATCACGTGCCGCACACAGACCGACTACAGTCCCTGTCTCTATACACTGCATCATATAGACTTCTTAGGGCCGACTTAATCCTAGCTTACTGAGCATTCTCAGACCCAAACCTAATGAACGTGGTGCATATCCATAAATCAAAGGGACTAGGGATACTGATTCCAGGGACCTACATATGGCCTGCAACTTAAATAAGACATGCTGGAGGGACAAATGTATTTCCAAGCAACTGCTACATCTTTGGAATAGGCTAGCTATTCACGTGAAACAAAGCACCTCTATGACACTGTTCAAGAGGACCCTGGATGAGTAGATGGGGTACCATAAATTGTTAACAGGAATAGTGCTCACAACCCTCCTGGACATGGGCAGCCATTACTAAATGCAATCTTGGGTTTTAACTGACATTTCTATGGTATTACATTGGCCTGAAACAGCTAGACTTGAAATGACCTCCAGGTTGATAGCCTAATAATCTCCTATGATCCAATGATCCTATGAACCATGCTTTTCATTTATTAATAACACTAAATTGTTGTCAGGGTAAAGGAGCAGAATGAAAGAAGATGTACATCATTTAAAGATACAAAAGAAGATTTGAGATATTGATGATTTTCCTTATTCCTTTGGAGAAATATGTCACTCTTAATGATTAAGAATCATCTGTAAAGGTTGAAAATAGAAGTTAAGTGACATTCATACAAAGTGGGTCTATATTAGAATTGCAAAAGCTGACTTTCACGAATACAAGTTCATGTACTAAAACAGTGAAGTGCAAAAAAAGCGAATTTCAGAATGCTGAACGTGTTTCCTTGGCCAGCAGGGTGATCATGGGGATGAGGAAATAAATCCTTTTCCCCACTGTAGTGTGGTCTTGGAGTTGGTATATTTAAGTAGGGGGTGTGGGGGGTGCAGCCCCCCTGCAAATATATTTGAAAAAGTGTTTTACATTAGGTTTGTTCATTTAGGTTTACCTTACCTGTATGGCACTGTTGCTTCCGTGAATACGTTCGGTGTTCTAATTTTTGCTTTTTTTTGTACTTCGCTGTTTTCGGACTTCGACATTTAGGTGTTGATAAACTTGTATTAACGAAAGTCAGCTTTCATGATTCTAATATAGACCCGTACAAAGTGAATGGAAACTGCTGCAAAGGGTGGTGTTATGGGAGAAGAAAATGGTACTGACATGCAGTGAGAAGACTGTTGTAGAAGACAGAGGAACAGATGTGCAGATGGTAAAATGTGCAGGATATTGATTTTATATTGTTTGTTATGTGGACTTTCCCTGAAGAGTGACAAAATTGGGCAAGGAAGCAGATATCCAGCAAACTAAAGCAGAACTCACCCACCATTGGAATGTGTCAGGACAATAGCATGCAGTAGCTTGAACCTTGGTTATGTGATTATTTTTGCAGATAGAGAAATAGCACAAAAGGGAGACAATGTCTGCAACTTCTTTGCATACCTTTGCAAATGCCTGCAATAGCATCCTACAGCAGTAGTGTACAGCAAAAGAGACAAGAATCCATTCAGGTAATTTTTTTTTTCAAAGTCAGTATACCAAAACTGCTACTGACCACAACACATTCATCCTTTTAGTTTATCAAAGGATGGATAATATTCATTCTGTTTTACATCTCAGTAAAAGTGGAATTTCAAGATGGTTCTTTTAGTAAATATATAAATGCAGGGGGAACCACATCCAACATTATGACTAGGTGCATGTATGCGTGTGTGTGTGTGTGTGTGTGTGTGTGTGTGTGGGGGGGGTCTATCTACAAAAATAATGCTGCATTTTTTAATAACTTTATTTTTAATCATAAATGTTATATTAAAGAAAAAATGAACAACAGATTAAATAAATAGAGATGAAACATACAAGAAATACACACAAGAAAGCAGCCATAATAACTAATGTGAACTATCTATAACTATTTACATACAAAATGTTTATGGAAAATAATTTAAACGTTTAACATACCCTAAAAAAGACTAAGAAAAAAATATGTAGAAAATAGTAATTAAGTAAAAAACAATTAAGTATTTTACCCCAACAACTCTTTAGAAAGGGAGTTCAGAATGTTTATTGTATGTGAATTACTAAATCTTGTTTTTTTTTTCATTGCCAGTTCCTTAAAACTAATCCAAGTTAAGCTTTTACTATAGGACCAATTTTGCATAAAGTATAGTCTGACCCTCATACATAAAGTTGTCAGTGCATATTGGTCTGTATTGGCAAGTTTGCTTGGTGGAATATGAAGTATAGGGCAAATTCCCATGATAGCATGGATTTTTTATAGCCCATTCCTTCACGCCTAACTTTCAAATAACAGCATAGCCAGTATGAGTTTCTACAAAACCACAGAATGTGAATTTTGACTGCATCATGATACTTACAAACTATATTGGAAAAGGATCTAATAGGACATAAATATGCTAGTTTGGAAGGGGTCATATAGGCATTATTTAAGATTGTAAATTGTGCGTAAAATTGTTATTTAAGAAACCACATTTTATGTTAAAAATTATATTTTTTAAAATTGATCTAAAGATAGAGTATGGTGTATGTTAAACCAATAGTTAGAAAATATAGTAGATTTATATGTTTTAATCAATTTGCAGGCATTTATAGTAGAGTTATCATAAATTAATGTTCCCCATAATAATTTACATTTTATCTCATTATTATTTAATTGTATGTTTTTAATTTTGATCTGTAGTAAATAAATTATTTGATTGAAAGTTGGAATGTAGAGTTTATTAGGAATGTATGTGGTTTAATTTTTTTCAGAAGTGGCAATCTCATTAATTAAGAAAACAAGAAGTATAATGTCTTTAAGTAAGGGAAAGGTTATAAGTTAATCAATTTGTTATTAATTTTACAATTTGGTTTAAATGAATTTATTGTAATAATTCAAAGGATGAGCAAATGTCTACTATTTTGATAAGGTCTGGAGTGAAATTTATTCTGCTCACTAGAAATGTATGTACTTTCATAATTTTTAAGTCTGATATTGAGGAAAGTAGAGCAATAATGTTAAAATTACATCTATCTAATTGATAGTGCCAAATTTAAACCAGTTAGGACTCCATTTATATGATTTTTTAAGCTAATGATTTTAAGAGGCCTACCAGCACTAATAATAAAGTATTACAATTACATATCTGGAAGATGTAAACCCCCATATGTTTAGGTTGTATAAATGTATTATATGCTAATGTAAATGATTCAGGTTGCCAAATAAATCTTAAGTGTTGAGTTAATGTTTTTAACATTTTTATTATGTATGATTTAAAATGAAAAGTTAAGGTAGAATAAAAGCATTTGAGGAATATTCATTTTAATTATAACTTTTTTTAAAAAGATGGGGAAGTTTTCAGTTACTCCATTTATTGATATCATTTTACACATTTGCCCAAGATTTGTTAAATTATTTTGATAGTTCAGAGATAAATAATGACTACAGGTTATGCCTAAGTATTGAACTTTTTACTTCTGTAAAACAGCATGGCATGTGATAAATGATAGTTATAATTTAATGGAAAAAGAATCAATTCATTTAGATTTAATTTGTAGTTACAAAAGTTAGAGTAAGTAGATATTTATTTTAACATTTTGGCAATGTCAAACTTGGGTGAGGTGAAATTGACAGTGAATGGAATAGACAGTTTAGTGATTTTAGCATTGTTGTATACTGTGTTTTGAAATAGAGAAAGGGAAGCAGAGATTCAACACACACACACACACACACACACACACACACACACACACACACACACACACACACACACACACACACACACACACATATATATATATATATATATATACATATACACACACACACACACACACATACCGCCGGATTTACTAATCTTCCGTGCAGGACTAAACTAGTCCAGCATGGAAGTGGCAGTTTAGGAGGAGGATGGCAGCATGACAGGCATATTAATGAAGGTGTGCTGCCTGACCTCCTAATCGTACATGGAGCGTGGACGAGTGCAGGGGGCGTTTCTGAAAGCAGAGATCTCAGAATAAACACGGCCCTGTAAAGTAGAACAGCAGAAAGTATAAATAAATGAGCGAGACCACTTATAGGTGTCTGCATATCCCCACCAACAGTCCCCATGTGTTCAACAGCAAAAGCACATATAAATAAAATGAAGAAACCCTTTTATTTATTTTTTAAAACCTCAAGTACAGCTAACCATAGGTGAGCGGGTTTGCCCATCGCTTAGCTACGGTTAAAGCAGCTGAAAAATCTGAAGAGGATAACAAGGAATATATATGCAAATGAAGCAGTACAGCAATAGTGCAGTGGTTAGAGCATCCCCCTAATGAACAGGCATTCCCATTTCGAGTCCCACTGCAGCATATATCATTTTCCATGTGAAATAAGTATATGAACATATTTTTACATCTTTTTTGTGATATAACCTACATAATAACATTTAAATGTGAACTGGAGTACTGCATTAAATGCACATGTGAAGTGTCAGTGTCATAATGAATAAGGCACTAGTAAGCAGGTTTAAGCACAAGCAGTAGTAAGCACACATAAGCACTAGTAAACGTGTTTAAGTGCGTTTGCATGGGGGTAAGCATTGCCTACACAGATTAAGAAAAGTAAAAGCTAACAGTGTAGGAAACTGTAACCGGAGGTTAGCAGTGCTTACCATTGCGCAAACCCATGCAAACCCGCTTACAACTGCTCAAAAGCGCCTTAAACACACTGTATCCAATGGCCCTTGTTCTGCCTAGCAAAAAAATAAGCATCTTCTGCTAGGATCAAACCCAGGACCCTGCACACCATAACCAAAGGGATTTACCACTAAGACATCTCAGATATACATATTCTTGATGTATTCACAAACATATCATCCAGCCCAGTCATTCAACAGTTGTTGTGTCTATCATCTTATCCCTGTTAGGGGTCGCCACAGTGGAACTCCGGCCCGCTAATGTTTGGTAGAGGATTTTTACGTGCCGAGTTACCAGCCCTGATGCACAACCTTCAACGAAGGCACGCCCATTCACGCATGCCTCCACACAGAAGACGCTCTAGCTGAGAATCGAATGGGACAACGTCTTGCCGTGAGGCGACAACGCTACCGCAGCACCACTACCGCGGGTCCAGTCATGTATTCCAACATGTAGATGTATGTTTGTGAATAAATATATTAATGTCTAAATAGGTACAACATATTGACATATTGACGTATGTCTAAATAGGTACAACATATTGGCATATGTATATATATATATATATATATATATATATATATATATATATATATATATAATCCTACTACACAATATTACAAACTAAATACCAACACAACCCGCAAAAATTTTGGAAAAATGTAAACCAGCTACTAAAATCCACCCAAAAGGCTACTCCCAAACCAACAACCCCTGACACTAAAGTTCCCATCGAAACACAATTCATCTCCCACTTTGTGAACTCAATTCTATCCTTAGTATCACAGGACAGTTCATTCCTCACTATCACCCCCAACACAAATAACACTAATACAACCTTTACCCTCAAAACAGTTTCCACCACTTCATTCAAAAGCAGGCTCTCCAAACTAAAAACTTCATCAACAGCAGCCGACCTACTCCCCAGCTATTTCTTGAAACTCACAGCAGATGCTATTGCTATCCCAGTCTCCACTCTCATAAACAGATCAATTGTTGAAAACTATGTGCCCAAACTCGGGAAAATATCCTATGTTACACCCATACATAAAGGCGGGACCTCCACTGAACTTAATAACTACAGACCCATTGCTTTACTCTCCCCCCTGGCCAAAATCCTAGAAAAATGCATCCATACCCAGATGCCAAACTATCTCCTAGACTGCAACATCCTGTCACCTACTCAGCATGGTTTCAGACCTGCCCATAGTACCACTACAGCTCTCCTCTGCTTCACAGACACAGTAAACCGTCTCAAAAATGAAGGCCTGCAAGTGTCAACTTTTTTTGGATATGTCCAAAGCATTTGACACAGTCTCACACCAAATCCTGCTAAACAAACTAAACCAATATCATCTATCTAATTCCACTCTTACCTGGTTCCAAAGCTACTTAACTGACAGGTACCAAGCTGTGAAATGGGAAAATTCTCTCTCCTCAGCTGCCCATAACTATAGGAGTCCCACAGGGTTCTATCTTAGGACCACTACTATTCACAGTCTTCACAAATGACCTCCACACCTCCACACAGCATGCATCTATAATTCAGTATGCAGATGACACTACCTTAATCTGTGCTGCACAAAACATTCCCACCCTCCTACAAACAACTCAACTAGCATTCTCTGACGTTGAAAACTACCTTACCAAAGCCCAACTTATCCTCAATCCAAAGAAAGCTCAGCTTATGATTGTAACCAGTTCTAACAAAAACACTAACAGTCAATTCACTATATACTCCACAAATGCTACTCCAATTGCTCCAGTGGCACAGGCTAAGCTATTGGGAATAACCATAGACTCCCACCTAAAATTTGATAGCCATCTGAACTTAACTATTAAAAAAGTACATGCCAAACTGGGGTCACTCTACCGTATCAAACCATTTCTTACCAACAACACAAGATCAGCCATTGCTCGCTCCCAACTTCTATCCACCCTACTCTATGCATCTCCCATTCTGACTAATCTCAACAAAACTGAACTAAGCAAAATGGAAGCTTGCTATAACAGAATTGCCCGCTTTGCTGCAAATTGCTTATATAGAACTCATCACTGTACTGCTTTGAGACAGCTCCATTGGCTTGAACTGCCCAACCTCCTAACCTACAATCAGCTCTGCCTCTGTCATTCTATCTATTACCTCCCCAATAAGTGTCCTGCCCTCAAAAACCTAGTACAACATTACTCAGCCAAAAGTCCTCTTAGATCATCAAGCAATCTACTACTAGAAGTCACCAACAGCTGCAATAGCTTTGGAGATGCACTATATAGTAGTTTGGTGGCTAAAAAATGGAACTCTGTCCCTACTAGCATTCAAAACACATCATCCAAAGCCTCCTTTAAAGACCTCATCAGGCAACATTTCAAGCAAAGTTGGCAGTGCCATGATGGCTCCCCAGGCTAGTGAAAGTGGATAACATATACATACTAAATCTAGAGCAATTGATAATAGTTTTTCAATCTTACTCGCAAACACTGGCTAATCTACAATGTATGTACTGTACCTGTGTACTATGTATGTATTCTACCTACGTTCCAAAGTTCAGCCGTACACCACAAATCTATTACTTACCTTTATTTTTAAAATTAATATTTTTTTGATTGTTCTCTCCACTGTAACTGTTTGTGCCGCATACCACTGTAAAAACATGTCTCTTGTAATTTGTGGGTATATTGATCATGTCTAAATAACTAAATGTGTCTGTAATTTTTCTTTGTGGAGCTTTTCTCCCCGGGCCTCTGCTGAAAAAGGGCCTTTTCGGCTCAGTCAGACACCCCCGGTTAACAAATGTAAAATAAAATAAAATAAATAAATAAATATATATATAAAATATATATAAACATATAAACATGCAAATGCCTACATATATATATATATATATATATATATATATATATATATGTCCACATATATACGACAGGTTTTATAAATATATATATATATATATATATATATATATATATATATATATATAGGATATAGGTATATACAGACATACATCTGTAGATAACAATGGGGAAATAACAAAACATATATGTCTTCATGCAACGTTAATGGGGATGAGAGGCCCACACAATATACATCTGGTATGAATAGGTATACCCCCCCCAGCCAAGCACAATCCCCTGTAATACAGTAGCAAGTGTTGCATATCTCATAACCAGGACCAGACATGACATGGCCATCCCTAGGATACATATACACAGACACATATATGTAGATACAGGCATATAAATATATATATATATATATATATATATATATATATATATATATATATATATATATATATATATGTAACTACACATACACAGATTTTTACAGTAATATACATATGTAGTATGTGCACACAACATGTAACAGCCAGTATTCCTACAGTCACCACCTTACCAACTGGAGACTGTATGAGCCACCCATATGAATGACAATCATAGCCTGCAGCATATACCCATAGAGATATCAAAGGGTATAAGACCACACACAGGTGTGCATAAATGAATGTGAAGGCTTTATTTGTGTACTATGACAGTTCTATATGCCATGTCATATAACTGTTTAGACACTGACATCCATATGAACAGTGTAATGCAACTGTGAAACAGTTGTACTAAGTAGTCTGGAAAGGTTGACATATGTTGTTGTCCAGGCCGAGGCTTACAAGTAGTACATTAGTAGTGACAGACTGGGCCACAGCATACCAGACAATCAACAGTATGTAATGCAGATGTATAGGTCAGCAGCCTCTATCTACACTCTGTACACAATCCCTAGGGGGTACAGACCCCAGTTGACACAATGGGATGTATCTGTTACATAACAAGGCATACCTGACACCATCACAATGACACTGACAAACAGAACATCCTGTATAGCAGGAGGCAGTAGACCTGCATTTACCCAAGGTGGATTGTATGGTAAAGTACATCCAGATACCTTAAGACAGCTTATCCCAGATACCCACACATGTTGTAACAGCCTAGGTTAGTCATGGTGCACCCCCCCTACAGTCACTAATACTGGGTCATATACCACTGTCACATACACTGGCCTCTGAAGTGCATTAGGGCACACATTTATTGTGTAGGTGAAGCCCACACATATATGGCCCCAACCCCCCAAGTATGTGTGGGGGACACAACAGCAGTGGAGTGATGGCAGGAATGATAGCATGACATACACACAGTCCACTACATAATAACCCCTGACAGCATGTCATATGGGCAAAGCATGGTATGTAGGTGGAGAACACAGGCTGGAACACATGTGTAAAACTGTTGTCATACAGTAAGCAATATATGTATATGTGTATATATCTATATGGATATATGTATACTTATATATACATATATGTGCACCATATGTCCTGCACATGGAGTGGAGCCCTATCTCAGCCCCAATAGTCCCATCCTCGCAGTGCAAGGGGATGTCATTTATGCAGTGCAGGTATATTTTTAGACTATTGCTACTGTAATAGGTATTGTCTTCACAGAAATGATTTGTGTGTGGGAGACCACATCTGCTGTTAACATGTGCGCCATTGGCTACTTACAGACATCCTAAGGTCATCATAGTACAGTACCACTGCTATCACAGTAATGCCCCTGTGGACTACAGCTGTGATATGGCCAATATATGTGGACAGTCTGACACACTCGAGTCAGTCCAGGGGTATACACAGAACCCCTTCATGCAAAACATGTGGACCAGGTCTGTCAATGGGGATGGTAACAGCCATGTAGATGGGTATAACACATACATACATACTGGTATACATTTACCCCCATAGATTATGCATTCATACACCCTTGTCTGTCCTGTCACATAATAACCGCTGGTACAGAGGTGCCATGGCCACATACTATCCGTTAGTTACTGACATACATCTGAACAGCATCCCACTGCTTTGTCTGACATACATGACTGTTATGGTGGCCAGGCAGCAGTACATCTGGCAAGTATCCGAACATGACATCTCACTGGATAAGTACAGTAAGCTGCTAGGCATGTAACAAAGCACAGTGCAGGCTACAGGCAGACTGACTCAACACTGGGCTACATCTTCTGTGTGGGAATACACATGTACCTGCATAGATAGTAGGCTCTACAGGCATGTTGCATCACAGAGTAACAGGCCCCTGTGTGAAAGTGCATACCCACAACCAATGTGAACACAGCCACAGCCACAGCCGCATCTGGTAAGCTAGCATACTATTACAGTATATGGACTATCTGATGTACACCATCCTCATATGAACCACTCACACAACAACCCTACATATACTGGGCCGCTACACAGTGTGGTCCTATGGCTGTCTGTGGTTTGGGACATGTGTGTGTTCTCCCCTACAAACAGTTGATAGGGTGACATACAGTGGAGCAGCATGTAACATCAGATAGAACAGAACCAAGAACAATGACATCTACCACAGTCTCTACACAGTCCATGGTACATATGCACTATACACACACTGTCGACAATTACCAGACTTACACATACCTCAGTACTGTACCCACAATCACAGAATGCCCAAGGTATGTCCTCAAATATAACCCCTACTATACATAGCATGTGTAGCAATCTGATATCTCACTGGCTTGTTATCAGATATGCTGTCATTGAATATGGTGTACAGAACATATGCACCCCCTACTGCATGACATATGAATAAAGCTTGACAGGGTTGTGGCTGGAGGCACAAACTCAGGGCCAATATTGACATGTCACTGTGATAACCTCATACATTTCCCGTCGTAACAGGGTTTGATGCAACATATGACCTATGAGGGATATGACGTCAGTAACTCTCCTGGCTGTCACCATTTACTGACTGCAATCCTCACACTACCTTCTGCAAATGAGAGATAGGTGTTCTGTGTGTAATGCAAGGAACACAAGGCAACACACACTGCCCAGTCTACAGATTACCCTACAGATGGGGATTCCTCTTAAACATAGCACTGACATGACAAGTATTAAAACATGCAGGACAACCATCTCCACACACACCCTGTTAAACCAATATTACCCCAACTGCAGTATAGCAGCACTTACAGTCTGTAGTCAGGACAGGCACATCCCCCTCCTATTTGTTTGGCTGTTTCCACAGTGTATATTGTCAGAGGTAAGTCACTAATTCATCTGTGATGCTGTTTGTCAAACAACAGATCTAGTTCCTGCTCACAGTGAACAAAAAGGCCCAACACCAACATGATGTTCCTAGATATTGGAGTGTGTTTCTAAGCAATTGGCTATGGGAATGTTACCACAGCTATTCCACATGCAATCAGCTAGAGGAGGGCAGTAATCCATGCAGAGGCCATCAGCTGATCATGAGCATCACTGACAATACACATGCCGCTGCCTAAACAAAGCAGGTGTAAGTCTCCACATCCACCAGAGAGGGAGTGAGAGAGGCAGACAGAGGTAAAGATAAGTCAGGGTGGGTTGGGAGAGTAAAAGGTAAGCATGTTTGTGTCGCACACCTACTAGTCCAGGGTATTGACCAGTGAATGATTATGTACTGATATCACATCTGTTATCCCTGCATGGTGGATATTGCGAGTTATGCTAGGGGCACCATATAAGAAATATTAAAAACACACTCAACATTGAGTCCAGTTGTTACACACACAACCACCTCCACACAGAACACAAATGACAAACATCAACACATTAAGGCACACACCTGGGATTGGAATCCCTACCTAACTATTACACTACAGCACTATACCATTATAGAATGTGCCACAGAGATTATTGGAGAATTCTTTCCCCAAAGGTTTATTTCACAGTGATTGACATCAGCAGGATTGCCAAAGTAGGCCAAATGAATTGTAGTGAGTGTGACTAGTCAAACATGCATTGCTCTCTACACAGGCATAGGAACAGACACAAAAGCATCCACAACTCCCGTGTGTAAGAATAGAACCCCTACCAGAGTTCTATATCACACTGCAGCATGATGCTGTTATAGCACACACCACAGAGATTGCTGGAGTACTTTTTCCCCAGAGGTGTACTTCGCAGTGATTGACATCAGCAGGATTGCCAAAGTAGGACATTTGAATTGTATTGAGCACTATCCACAGCTAAGAATACAGCATCCAAGAGACCAGATGACATCCTGGGCTGTGTACTACATGACCTACAAAATGAAATGGCAACTCACCTAACTGGCATGTGTAAGCATAGCCTTGCATCAGGCCTGGTGCCCACTGAGTGGTGCACAGCTGCAATTATCACACTCCACAAGGGGGAATCCCTGAAACTACTGTCACATCAGTCTGACAAACCTGATCTGCATGGCCATGGAATGCATTATCAGGGATGTTTTGAACAGAAACATTGGCATCCCTCAAACACTGGACAACACACAGATTGTGCTCATAGAGGGCCAATCTTGTCTCCTGAAACTGATTGACTGCTTTGACTCAGTCTGCGTAGCTGCTGAAGAGGGTAAGGCAGTCCACAAAGCCTATGTGGACCTCACCAAGCCCTGCAACACCATCCCCCAGTCTGGAAGCATAGATTAACATACTAATCTGGCCATATATCCCTATGCCACTCAATGGTTTGCCAAATGGCTTACTGACAGTGCCCAAACTGTAGGTGTAACTGACTCCAAATCCATCCCCAGACAAGTGACAAGTGGAGCCCCTCAGGGTTTAGTCAAGGGACCACTGTTGTTTGGCATCTACATCTCTAAAGTACAGGCCAACAGAATGGGACTCTGGCTAACAAAGGTAACAGGTGACTGCAAAACGGGAGTCATTATGAGCCTGACTGTACTGCATGATATGTTACTGATACCAGCCTGGGATGGAGTACTGGTAACATCTTGTGCCTTTGCCCTGTAAGGTCCTGTTTATGGGATCTGCAACAGTTGGTAGTGTATTGCAGGGCAGATGTGTTTGACTGTGGGGGGGGGCTATGTATTCGTGCATGACGTATGTTGTTTGTACCTGTCAACCCCATTAATGGTGCATGTGGTCATATATGTTTCTTCTATGTTCCCACTTTATCTACAGATGTATGTCCCTATATACCTATATAGATATAAGTATCTGCTTACATATATGTGTGTATATATATATATATATATATATATATATATATATATATATATATATACACACATATATCAATATGTTGTATCTGTTTAGACATTAATATATTTTCACACACACATACATCTACATGTTGGAATATATTCTCTGTACTGTTGAATGACTGGGCTGGATGATATGTTTGTGAATACAGCAGGATTATGTATATCTGAGACAGCTTAGAGGTAAATCACTTTGGCTATGGTGTGCATGATCTGGGGCTAAAGCCTAGCTGAGGTTGTTTGTTTTGTTGCTAGGCAGAACAAGGGTCGATGGATACAGAGTGATTAAGGCACTTTAAAGCAGTTGTACGTGGGTTTGCGTGGGTTTGCATGGAGGTAAACACTGCTAAAGTCTAGTTACAGTTTGTTATACTCAGCTGCTGAATTGCTTAACCTGTGTAGGCATTGCTTAGCTCCACACAAACCTACGCAAACCTACTTACAACTGCTTTAAAGTACCTTATTCACTGTGTATTCAAGACACTGTGTATTCTGCCCAGCAACAAAATAGACAGCTCTTGCAAGGCTCAAACCAAGGACCCTACACACCATAGATAAAGTGATTTACCACTAAGACATGACACATACAAAGAGCTTTGATGTTTTCAGAAACATATCATTCAGTCCAATCATGCAACAGTATAGCGAATGCATACCAACATCTAAATGTATGTGTGTGTAAATACATTAATATCTAAACAGATACAACGTATCTAGATATGTATATATATATATATATATATATGTATATATATATATATATATATATATATATATTAATATATATATATATATATATATATATATATATATATATGTATATATATATATATATATATATATATATATATGAATTTCTAAAACTATATATATATATATATATATATATCAATATATATGCACATATATACATGCATATGCCTAAATTGACACATATATGTGTCTACACCTATATGTTTACATATACACAGCATGTTACATATGTGTACGCAGATATATATCTATGTAGATATATACGGACATAGTTATATATATATTAGCAGCTATATAAATCTATATAGGTATACATGGCCATACATCTGCAGATAGCAATGGCAGATTAACAAATACACATATGTCCACATGCACGATTAATGGTGTTGAGAGGCCCCACACACTATACGTCTTGTACGAATAGACATCCCCCACAGCCAAACACATGGCCAGCCTTGATGTCACATGTATGGGTATGGCTTTGCACCCCAGCCTCTCAGCTAATTTATATCTGTTATCCCTGTGTGGTTGACATTGTGATATATAGTAGGGCCACCATAAAAGAATTAAGCCAAACCCCCTCCATGTTGCCCACACACTCACAACCACCTCTGCACAGAATAAGAGTCACACACACCTGTCACATCTGGAAATTGAACCCCTACCTAACTAGTTTTTTACACTACATCATAACGCAGTTATAGTACGTGCCACGGACATTACTAAAGTACTTCCTCTCCAAAGGTGTATTTCACAATGAATGACATCAGCAGGATTACCAAAGAAGGGCATTTCAACCGTACTACAAGTGACTAGCCTAAAATGCATTGTGCCCTACTCAGACAGTGAAACACACACAAAACATCCACAACCGACGTGTGGGTATAGAACCCCTGACCAAGGTCTATATCACACTTCAGCATGGAGCTGTTATAGGACACACCACAGGGATTACTACAGAAATCCTTCCTCAAAGGTGTATTTCACAATGAATGACATCAGCAGGATTACCAAAGAAGAGCATTTCAATTGTACTGCGAGTGACTAGCCTAAAATGCATTGCTCCCTGCACAGACAGTGAGACACACACAAAACATACACAACTGACATGTGTGGGTTTAGAATCTCTGACCAAGGCCTATATTACACTACAGCATGGAACAGTTATAGGTTACACCACAGGAATTACTACAGACTTTTTTCCACATTGCCAAAGTAGGACATTTGAAATGTACTGTGAGTGAGTAGCCTGTAATGCATTGGAACAGACACAAAATATCCAAAACTGCCATGGGTGGAGATGGAACCCTTCCATGGTTCTAAATCACACTACAGCAGTACACAATTACAGGACATGCTACAGAGATTACTGAGCTATAACCTTCCCAGAGATGTATTTCTAGGTGCGTGAAATCAGCAGCCTTGCCAAAGTTGAGTATATGAATTCTAAGGAGTGTGAGTACCCTAAAAAGCATTGTTCTCTACTCAGTCAAAGACAGACAGAGATGCACGAACACACAGATTTTCGCACACACACACACACACACACACACACACACACACACACACACACACACACACACACACACACACACACACACAAACACACATACATAGTGACCAAGTCTGGGTTTGGAACATCTACCTAACTACATTATCACACTACAGCAGTAAGCAGTTACAGGACACGCTATGGAGATTATTAGACTACACTCTACCTAGAGATGCATGTCTAGGTGAGTGACATCAGCAGCCTTGCCAAGGATGAGTATATGATTTGTACAGAGTGTGAGTAGCCTAAAAAGCATTGCTCACTACTCAGTCAGGCACACGCACACACATATAGTTGCCAAGTTGGGTTGAAAACACCTACTCAAGTACTTTACCACACTACAGCAGTATGCAGTTACAGGATGTGCTATGGAGATTACTGAGCTATAACCTTCCCAGAGGTGTATTTCTTGGTGAGTGACATCAGCAGCCTTGCCAAAGCTGAGTATATGAATTGTACAGAGTGTGAGTAGCCTAAAAAGCATTGCTTTCTACTCAGTCAGACACACACACAAACACACAGTTGCCAGGTCTGGGGTTAGAACACATACCTAACTACTTTATCCCACTACAGCAGTACACAGTTACAGAATGCACTACAGAGATTAGTGGGTGATAATTTTCCCAGAGGTGTATTTCTAGGTGAGTGACATCAGCAGCCTTGCCAAAGTTGAGTATATGAATTTTACGGAGTGTGAGTAGCCTAAAAAGCATTTCTCTCTACCCAGTCAGAGACAGACAGACACACACACAAACACTCACACAACTGCCAAGTCTGGCTTTAGAACTGCTGACTAACTAGTTTATCACTACAGCAGTACACAGCTATGGGAAGTGCTATGGAGATTACTGAGAAACAGCTCTTACAAAGATGTATTACACATTGGATGACCTGTAAGTATATACAGCTACTAGATGACTACTTCTTTGTACAGTCATGTTGCACAGCTGGCACGTGCACCACATAGTCTGTCATGCGGACAAATACTGGTGGCTAGTATCTGCAGTGAGTGACATCTGCAACTCATGTGTTTGGGGCCCTTTGGCTGTGTGCTGGGTGGGTCAGACCCAGATGGCTCCTTGTCATGGTCATCCTCTTCCACACATCTATGTCCATCTACCTTTGGCTTATTATAGAATGTTGTCCTTACATATGTGTCAGTATTCCTATCCACTGTGTGTGAAAGGCAGGATTGACACATACTAACATGTGTCTACACTAAGAACTGCGACTGCCAGATATGTCTGGTCCACTGGTGTTTGCAGACATGGCCTTCATGTGCTTAAGTGTGTGAACATGCCATGTATGACCTTTCAGTATGTTGTTGACTGACATTGCCTTCATTCCTCTAAGTGTGTGAGCATGTCCAGTATGACCATCTGTATTGCATGTGTGGATCAAGTCCAGGTAGTATGTACTGCGGTGCTGACCTTTGTGTTGTACATCGACAGGTAGCATGCTGTGTCTGCAGGGTATCCATCGGTCATTGGCAGTGACTGTTGCTACATTTCTGCATAGGGGAGGGCACCTGATTGTTTCTATAGTTCTACACAGGAGTGGGAGGGCACACCTGACTGCTACTATAAGTGTACGTAGGATGTGGGGCCACACCTGACACTTGTACACATTTGTTAGGACTGTACTGGTATGTCAGGTACTCCATTTCAGTCTGTAGTCTTACCTATCATGCTGGCTAGAGACATACCAATGTACTGCAAATCTTAGCTTTAATTACCTACATATTAATTTCTGACTTCCTAGCCTTCACAACTTATATCCAACTGCCTGGCCTGCTGTAGTCTGGTGAAGGGGTTACCCATAGAGCTCATTCAGAGGCCATAGTACAGTATTTGTTTGTGTTTGTCTACACCTGTCCTGCTGGCTGAAACTGTTGTTGGGTATGTGCACCTTCCTGACTGGCATGTGTGGGTCTTATGGACACACATGTCACTCAGCCCATTTCCTGCAGTGGGTTTTGTCACCCTGTGTAGTAATGGCTACTATGGTGACTCCAGTATGTGTTACAGATGTCATGGTGCCACATAACATTCGGCCACACAATTCCCTTGCATGCTCACATCCATACCATAGCTACAGGTAACAACACATTCTACTCCATTTGGCAATTGGTAGGTTGATTGACTTACCATGAGGGTGTGCCAGTCTTGAGGATAGTGCTGGAGGGCTGCCTATGTTGGATGCACATAGTACACTCCCTATACATGGTTGAGCACAGGTAGTGTCATGGTTGGCATGCCTTTTACTGTCTGCATGAGTCAGAGAGAGGTGTCATTCCCTGGGTCCCTACTGTGTCAGTGCATATGCTATGCTTTGCCTCTTTGCCAAGGCCAGGGCATACTGGGCATGCCTCCTTTTGCCTGCTGTGACAGGCTAAGGTTGTTCTTCCTCCACATCACTCTGTGCCTGTACAGGCCTTAGTATTGGTGGGGGGCTGTGTGGCCCTGTCCCATGCTGATCCTGCTGCAGCTTTTTCTGCAGGATCATACTGTGTAGCATAGCACATACCATAACAATTTGGGTACATGTAGCTGGTGAATACTGTAAGGCTCCACCGGATGTGTCCAGACACCGGAACCATGACCTGAGCATCCCAAACACATGCTCTATTATATGTCTGGCCTGTGCGTGTGCCTCATTATGGCGCTGTTGTTCAGGTGTGTGTGCATTTCT
The DNA here is from genome assembly GCF_019279795.1 of Protopterus annectens. NCBI lineage: Eukaryota > Metazoa > Chordata > Ceratodontiformes > Protopteridae > Protopterus > Protopterus annectens. The sequence goes on from NC_056725.1 coordinate 312,817,885, forward strand.
GATGGGTGTCATCAGCCACAGCTCCAGTAGGTAACCAGCATCCCTCACTAGGTGGCCATAGGGGATGTCCAGATTGGCAAATCTGTGATACAGCTGTGTCAGATACCATATGTGTGAATCATCATAGCTTCCAGGGCAGCCAGCACATGTATTCATTATAATGCCCTGGGCGACACATACGACCTGGCAGTTGATGGAGGGGATGCCCCTGCAGCTGATGTAGGCCCTATCCTGTTCACTGGGTGATGCTTTGATGTGTATGTGCATGCAGTATATAGCACCCACTACCCCAGGGTATTCTGCTATTTGGTGGAAGAGACGCATATTGTTGTTCAACACCTCACGTGTTTTGAGGAAATATATGTGCTCACTGGCATGTGCTGCCATGACATTCAGGAACTGGTGGAATACTCTGGATGCTGATGCCTGTGAGATCCCCATGATATCCCCAGTTGTGCTATGGGAGGTACCTGTGGCTAGTATACCTAGGCCTACACATACCTTGATATCCATTGGGACGGGTTCCCCTCGGCCAGTTTGGTGTGTCAGATGTGGCCGGCACAGCTCAACAATTTGCTGTAGGAGGTCTCTGTCCACCTATAGCGCTCCACTATCTCCAGCTCATGTAGCCCCTAGTAGGTTACCCTGGGTCTGTACACTCTTCTCTGTCTCCTCACTGTGGGTTGTTCGGCAGCATTCACATCCTCACCACCCCCAGCCTCTTGCACATGTTGTTCTATGTTGCCTGCTGCAGCCCTTCTCATTTTGTAGGTTTGTTTGTTAAAATTACCCCGCTTGTATACATCAGTGGTGTAGAGTCTAGAAAAAACAGAGGGGAAGGTGTTTGCCTAGTTTATAGTAGTGTTCTGGGCTGGGCTGGTCTGCTGTCTGTGTAATTGACTGATTCTGATATATTTCACCTGCCAGCTATGCTAGTTCTCCTTGATTACCTTCCTATTGCTGTTTTCCCTTCCCATTCCCTCCCTGTTTAAGCCCGTGTGTGCGCCGTGCAAACGGAGTTCTCAAATGTGCACAGAGCTGCTATTTCCTGATTTAACTTCCTTTTTCTTCCTGTAAAACCCAGTGTGCGGTGCGCACACCCACTTACACTTTGTACAGAGTACTAGGCAGGTTTAGACACACCTCTGGCTTAGCTGTGCTAAGCTAGGAACAATCCCAAGCCACAGGGCTCCAATCCACTTACAGTATGCCTGATACCTCCCCATGATGTCACCTATATCCTAGTCTTGCACCCTGTTATTTATACCTTTACACTCTTGGGACCTGCCTCACACCCTGGGGAAATCTGGGATTCACTATCCTTCCCCTCAGTTGCATAGGATTGCCTGCTAATGCATAGTTACATGTCCCACACTGAGCCTTCCCCCTTAGAACCATTACTCACTGGCTAGGTTGCCTTATGCCTGCCTTTGACTTGCATGGCAGAATACTGCTTTTAGTTAGAATGCTTATTTTAGGTTGTTTTATTATTTTCAACCTGATCCCATTTGTGCGCAGCTGCCCTATGCTTAAACAGACAAGATCGGCGAAAAAAAAATAAAAGTTTTTTTTTTTTTCTTTACACATTTTGCAATGCCAATGGCCTTCTACTTGGCCATTGGCATGCTTCATCAATGATATAGAGTCTTTATTTAGAGCTGTCATAGCTCCATTTTGTAGTTTGCAGAAATCTGCTCTGTTACTAACTGAGCATTGCCATTTAGATTCTTGACATAACTATCGAATGCCTTGTGGTTGTCTTTGAAATCTTTGGCAATTTTATTTTTGTAACTAGCTTTGGAGGATTTTATGAGGGATCTCAGCTTCTTACTGAGGCTGGTAAGGGATTTTTTTGCATCCTGGGATTTTCCTCTTTTCTGCAACAGTTTTTTCCTTCTATTGTATAGTTTGTTTATGGCAGGGGACCACCAGATTGGCTTCCTTTTATTGGAGGAGAGCATCTTGGTCCTATTTGGGATGGCACAATTCATGCACAAGTGGATGTGCTCGTTCAGTGCCTTAGTGTAGGATTCAGCAGTCGAACTTTCAGCTCCCATATGCATGGGTTCCATGAAGTTTGTCACTTCTGACTTAAATAGCATGAAGTTGGCTTTGGAGAAGCTTTTTATGGAGGTTTCCTTACTGGGGAGTGGGGTTGGAATGTGGATGCCAAAGGTGATTCGCTTATGGTCAGACCTGACCAATGAGGGGGTGATGACTGGTGTGGAGCATCTATCTCTCATGTTGGTAATGACCAGGTCTAGGATATTGGACCCCCTGGTGGGACAATGGATTAGTTGATCCAGGGCATTGGAATTTATGAATTCCAAGAACCATTGGGAAAAGGAGTCTGTACCCGAGTAGTTTTCTCAGTTAATGGCAGGGTAGTTGAAATCACCCAGTATTAGGATGTTTGGTTGTATCTTAATATTTTTCAGTAGGTTTAAAAAGGTGTAGTGAAATTCTTGGGGCATGGTGGGGGATCTGTAGCAAGCTACAGTTTGGATTGCAGTCTTACCTAGTGTTAGTTGCACCTGGGAATTTCAGATGCATTGTGTTAGGCAACTAGCTTGGAGGTGTGAATATCCTTGGTGAATATGGACACTCCTCCACCTTTAGTGTTTTGGTATTGGTTTGGTGGCTGAAACATGTGGTAAGAGTTATAGCCTGGCATTGCAGGGGTGCTCTCTGGAGTCTTGAACCAGGTCTCAGTTGCTGCACAGATATCGAAGTTCTCCATATTTAGGAGTGCCTCGCAAGAGTGCATTTTTAGGTTTATACTACTAGCATTGAGTAGCATTCCCTTCAGATTTTGCATGCTTGTATCTGTTATGGTGGTGGTTTTGTCCTTTAAACCTTGCCTAAACAAGGCACTATAGGGGTGGCAAGAGCTTTAGCCAGTAACCTGAATCCTAGGGCTGACAGAGGCAGACCACCTCTGGAAAAGCATTGTGGTTTGTCGATCATGTCGTCCCAGGCAGACAGATACTGGATCCCCTTTGAATGACACCAGAAGCTTAGCCAATTGTTGAAGTCAATCATTTTGTCCTTATACTGTGGTATCATTCTGGATGAAGGCAGGATGCTACTCAGGGCTAGTGTCATACCTGCCTGGGCCACATGATCCGAGAGCTCTTCCATGTCTCTTTTCATGTAGTCTGGGAATGGTACGTCTCAAGTCATTCACTCCAACATGGACAATGACAGAGTCATATTTGTACATGTTGTGGAGTGACTTGAGTGCGTGCATTATGTGGTGGATCCTGGCCCAAACAGGCAGGTGACTGTAATTTTCTCCTTGCTCAGTCTGGTGAGTGGGACATCAGTGTGCCTGACTATATTGTCACCTATGACTAAAGTGTTGGGTACATTGTCTTGCCTCAGGGGCTGTTGTTGGGTGGCACACTGGTGTTGTGAGCTATGTGTCACTTTGGTTGTGACTGGTGTTTGTTTGCGTTTCAGCTTTGGAGGTCTTTGTTGCTTGGGCAGGTTAATGTTAAGGGCCTCCACATATGTGGGTTTAGTGTTGCTATGTGTGGCTGTTGATGGTGTGGGTTTTGAAGGGCTATGTGTTGCTTGAGGTGTAGTGCAGGTGTTAACCTTCTCCTCTTGACTGTCTAGCACAATCTTGGCTGGGGAGAGCTTTGCTTCCAGTTTGGCTATGTAAGTGCATCTCTCTGTCTGTGTACATGAGGCAGTTGCTGCATTGCCCCAGTATGCCCAGATTCACCAGGTGAATAGAAGAAATCAACAGAAGCTGACCCTTGGACATGCCTGTTTAGGTGCTTTTTTTGTTAAGTACAAGAGCTGTTTTCCCTTACCTTTGCAAGGTACTTAGCAATTATAGGCTTAGTACCTACAATTAATTTCTCCTTATTAACAAGGAGAGTTGAGTGCTTGTATCAGTTTCAGGCTTCCTAGTGCTTTCCAGCAGGTTCTAGAGCAAGTGCTAGTCACAGGGGTTCAGATTATAATGCTACTATGAGAAACCAGCTAGTTCTAAGGGAAAATTTGAAGAGCAGACTTTCTGGCACCTGGAATAGTTTAACTGTAGCCCCACGGTGCTGCACGATGCAAAAAAATGCACAAACACATGCGTTTTAAGCCAGAAAGTTGAAAAGGATAGAAATCAGCCCAAAATGGCTAATAACATTACAATTTCAGAGCTGGAAACCACTCCTCTAATGTTAGATAGGCAGTACAATGCTCACCACTCCCACTGGAAAGTAGTAGGACTTCCCTCTACCACAGCAAGGTCTGGATAGTTCTGAACACAGAAAATAAAGTCCTGAAACCAGCAAAGCCTGGGATCTGGACTATACTAGCTAGGAAAGGTGGGAAACGAGCAAACAAGATAGTATTTTTTGGGATTTTTTTTTTTTGGTTAACACAGGCTAAACAATGTAATAATATAGTAAATAAACACAGAAAAGGCTATTGCACTTGAGTGTGTAGCCCTAAACAGTAAATGCAAATAAAACTCTATAAAATTAGCAATTTAAAACTTTTTGAATGAAGCAAGGCAACTGCACAACTGAAAATCGATTTAAGAGGCAGTAATACAGTAGAATAAGTAGCTAGTCTACATATATAGAAAGGTCTATATACAGAATAGCAGCTAAAATACACTAAAATAATTCAGATGCAGTGCAACCTACAGCACTTTATTTGTAGCAATATTAAGGCAAATACAGTTTTAATAAATGCACTAAAATATACCCTATATTTCCAATATATTTGAGAAGCACAGTCAGAACACAAGGAGGTTCAGCCAATTTTTTAAATGCTTTTTTATTTTATCTTATTTCTTTATGGAAATGAATTTTTAATGTTTAATATACATGTGAGAGCTTTTATGGGAGCTTGAAGCCATTCAGTGTAGTTTGATAAATATCTCATTTTATACCAGGTTAGTTGTGAAGTGTAAAGTTCATGTAACCCCTTTCTTAACAAATTTAGTTTACTTTCCATAATTGTACAATAATTAGTAATTTGTTGGTTTTCTAATTTTGTAATTTCTTGTTTCAAAATCTTTCCTTTAAGTCTATAAACTTTCTTAAAATAAGATGATTTACTAATGAGAATTCCACTTATTTGAGCTTTTAAAGTGGAAAAATTAATATCTGGAGGAATTTGAAGGTCTTTAAGTTTGTATAACATGTCATTAGGTAAAGGCATGATTTGTTTAACGTCTAATAGTATTGGATTATGTGCCCAATTGTAGTGATATTTAAATTCAGTCTTAAGCCTGGACTAATCAATTTTCAGTTTTATTTTTGAATGATCTGAAAAATATCTAGGTTCTGCTTCATAATTTAAGTGGTAATTATGAAAAATGTTGGAAACTAAGAAAAACTCAAGTCTTGATCAAACTTCATGACATTGTGAGAAATAAGTGTACCTTGAGATATGTACTTTATCATTGTTTAATATGATAGGGTTAAACATATTATACATATTACAAAAGTCAAACTCAAAGTAAACTTTATTGTTAATCAGATATACACAGCAGAGCAAGCTGAACAAAATGATGTTGCTTTGGTTCCATTGCAAGACATAACAATGAATACATAGTTTGAGAGGCAGTAAGACTAATGCACTTACAGTAAAACTTAAAATATTAAAAACACAATAAATTACCACAATTGGACAGGAAGACATTAGACAATATTATACAAGTAGGTATTGCAAAGACTATCCCCAGGATTTACTAATCTTCTGTGTAGAATCCGACTAGATTAGTCTTACACGGAAGTGCCAGTCTAAGAGTATGACGGCAGCGTGCCACGCATATTAATGAGGGCGTGCTGCCTCAACTCTAAAGCTTACACAAAGTGTGGACGAGTGTAGGGGGCATGTCAGACTGCCGAGCAGTTAAAAATTCCATGCCTCTGCAATGAAGAAACGCTGCAATGTCAAGTTACATGAGTGAGTCCGCTCACATGTGCACAATGTAACACTATACTCCCCCATATGTTAAACAACTTTTTTTATTTCATCCGATATAGCTGCTCATATTTGCGTGGGTTTGCCTATTGCATAGCTACAGTTCGCAGTTTAGACACCAGAAGAGCATAATAAGAAAAATATATGCAAATTAAGCAAAATAACAATAGCGTAGTATTTACAGCCTTCGCACAAAGAGGAGGCATTCCAGGTTCGAGTCCCACTACTGCACATTCCATTTTCTGTTTGAAATCTTTATACAAAAATATTTCCTAACATTTTTTATGCATAAGTTTTGTAAAAAGCATTGAAAAGTTAAATGTAGTAGTGAACGAATTATATATATATATATATATATGAATGTGAAATGGTTATGCATTCTGAGACATGAGTACCCTATTTTAAGCAATATAAAGTATTGCTAAGCACATTTTACCAGTATTGAGCATATTTAAATCCAATTGCTCTTAGTTGTGCACCGTGTTAACCAGCGCAATGTCTGTGCACATAGCTGCACACCATGCAAACAAGCACGGTCACAACATATTTGCACGTAGCTGCGCACCACGCTAACCAGCGCAATGTCGGGCAACGTCAAGCAACGTCGAGCAACATTGAACAACATTGGGCAAAGTCAGGAAAAATTGAGCAAAGTCAGTTAAAAACAGCCACACCTCCTTTACTGTACCTTAACCAATCAGGTCTGCCCAGTAGGAAAATCAAAAGCAGTGACAGGGCTCAAACTCAGGACACTGAGCACTATAGCCACAGTACTTAACCACTAAGCCATGGCAGCATTTCATAAACATGCACTTTCAACAGACACATATCTATCAAAGGAATTTTAAACATTGTCAACATCAGCTAAGCAGGTGTGCCTACAGCTGAGTTTTTTCAAAACTGGCCAATCACAAATAAGTGCGGGAAATGAGGGATATTTAAGCTTCACAGGCGGGAATACTTGCTATATCTGGTTGTAGCTTCCTTCTGCAGTCATCATGGCTGGTGTTGAAGAAGGCACTCGATTTAGAGCGCAACGCTGGGTCATTGAGGAGTCTAAAGCAATGGTTTTGCTCCTTGTCCACAATCATGAGGAAAGACTCCTGCGGGGCCAGTACCAGGGTACCCAATATAAAATGGAGGCCTGGAACAATCTTGCTCATGATCTCACCAGTGCCAGTGTTGTTTCTCGGACTGGTGAGCAGGTCAGGCACCATTATTTTGACCTGAAGCGATGTAGGGAGGATCTACTGGACCAGGGGATCCAGGAATCCCGTGCAATGCCTAATGCCCCTGTACTGAGTAAGTAGCCATTGTATTAAGTAATTAAGAATTACTATGCTTGGCTATACTATGGATAGGTATGTCTCAATATCACTGCATTTACTTCACAGCTTCAGGTGTCTGGGCTATGAATCAGCAAGCCCATGAGGATAGGCTGCAAAGGCTGCATCATCAGGCAGGTTAGTAATTATTTTGCATGTACTGTTATATAAAATAAATGAGAGAGCCTTCAAAAAGTGGTTTAACCCAATAAATAAAGGTGTAATAATCCTTTAATAAATGTATAATTCCTGGAGTGTGTATGTGTCATTTTCTTTGATATGTTGTTATACTGTTGGAGTCTACAAATAGTAGTGTTGTATTAAGCAGTGTCAACCCACACTTGGGTAGGCCCATATAACATGGATGAAGGAAGTGCCAGTAGCTTTTCTGCATATTTACAGCCCTCAACTGTTGGTTCATGCCCAGCATGTACAGGTTAATCTGGCACATGAGTAGCTTCGTATTGTGTTCCCCAGAAATGTCAGTGTGCTGCCAGAAATGTAGGGAGCTGTTAACATATAACTGATACTTTCACCTGAACATATCTAGATAATAATTATATGAAAGTACAGCTGTCAGTGTACCATCTTAGCAGTAGTGTGTGTGAGCAACTCTCTAAATATGTAGCAGTAACATCTGCATCTTGGACAGTTTGTATGTAAGATACAGCTCATGTATATAATGATCTAGCAAAATCCAATTGCACAATATAAGGACATTGGGTAGTGTAATAATACATGTAAGGGACATATAACTGTAGTTAATAAGAAAGTAGTGAAAACTAGAAGGATATATAAGTTGTTAATTGAGCTATCTTTTCCACCCTACTGTATGTGCATAAAAAATGCAATTCCACACCTCAATCAGTATGTCTAATCTCAAAACATTTGTTGGGACATATGTCCTATTGGTTTATAACTATTTGCATTTATTTCTATGCATGTGCCCTGTTAAAATACTACAATATTGGTGGCCTGTTGCCATCAATTCAACTTGCATGCTGTTGTAATGTCCACTATTGTTCTATATATGCATGTGTTATGCTTGCTTTTCAACTGTTGAAAATCTGGTGAGTTGGGTTAATGGGAATACTTCTGCATGCTGTTATAAATAATTGGCAATGCTGTTGACTGTTACTAACCATATCTTTATTGAACTCTCCAAAACATAGTTCGTATGGGAAGGCCGGTCCCAGCGGACCCACCTGTCCTACCTCAGCTGGCCATGGCACCTGCAACAGCAGATCCGGTGCCCAGCCTGGGACCACCTCCTCCTCCATTGGCCCTGTGCCACTTTCGGGTGTAAGCGCTGCAGGGGATGGGGCTTGGTCCCCCCATGCAAGAGTGGGCGGAGGAGGGTCACCTATCACCCTTCGAACGGTCTGGGCTGTGGTGCGTAGAGAGATTGAATGTTCTGTTGCAGAACCTCTACACCAGCTTGAGGCTTGAGTGGTGCAATTCCTGGGTCAGCCTGCCCCTCCTTCACAGCCCCCAGCACAGCCACTCTCTGGGTCGTGAAGGTTCAGTGGCGCCTGCCCATTGTTGGGGACCTCAGTCCCACTGTTTCCATCTGGGGGCTCATGGGCTTGCGATTTCCCAACATCCCACCCTGTCAAAGGAGTTCACCCACCACATGTGTCATATACCGCCCCTGTATGCGTCTTATTTGTCTTGCCTGTTTACCTCCCCAACCTACCTCCCCAAATATACCTACCCTACATTCTACTCTCACCTAAAAAAAAAAGGGGCAATCTGTTCCCAATAAAAAAATGACGCCCCATACATAGCTGCCCATTTTGCACACATGTCCACTGGACACATGAAATGTTATTTAATTGGCATTACAACATACTTTGTTGTCCTCACCCCTCTCTCAGGGGTTGAAGGTTTCATATCTACATCCAAATTTATTGCATATGCACAGATGTTGCTGTTGAAGAAATGGGCAGCTATGGGCCTTCCCTACACCCATCCTGCACATCCCGACTTATTTTCCATACATACTGTCTTTCCCTCTGTGTGCCCCTTTTTCACCACTTTCCTATCTCCCCATTTTTCTTTTCTTTCAAAGAAATGAGTGCGGGGGTTAGCGGGAGTAAGCACTATTAAGCAGTAGTTAGCGGGTTTACATGAGTGTGTGCTTGTTTGTGCTTGTTTACGCTTGGCTAAGCAATGCGCAGCAATGTTTCAAACCCGCTTACAACTGCTTAAAAGTGCCTTAGACACTCTGTATGTGAGGGCCCTTGTTCTGCTCAGGAGCAAAATAAAACACCTTTGTCAGTCTCGAAGCCCGGACCTTGCACACACTATGAAGTACCACTTAGCCACAATAGATATACATCAAATTGGCACTTAAATAAATATATCATGCATCAGAATGAGTGAATGTAAAGGAAAAATAGGAATACCATACCACACAACTTGTTCTGTGGATGTTGACCAACAGTTGTTGTGGGATTACATTACATGACTGTGATAAGAGAAGCAGCCATTCTAGCAGGAAATAATGTTACACTATCACTTTACAACCCCACACAGTATCACAGCAGGACAAACACTGGCATATCTGTTTAGGGCAGAGGCCATACCTCCCAACTGTCCCTAATTTTCAGGGATGTCCCTGATTTTGAATCAAATTTTAGCTCTGTCCCTTTGAATCCCTCCGAAAACTACTGACTTTGGCCAGAAAGGTGGTGAATTACTCTTACTGAATAATGACAATAATTAAGAGTTAGGCACTTCTTTTACTTCAGAAAAGGTGTATTAATTCATATGCTCTGATTCTCTCAATGTCTCAACTTAATGGCACTAATATTTTAAAGGTGTCCCTGACTGTCCCTGACATTTTCTTTACTTTTCCCTGAGTCTGTTCAAATATGTACCTGAGTGGTTGAGAGGTCTGGAAGAGGCAGAAACACAGAGGCATATCAGCCTTTCTGCTGTTACACACTGTGCAAATAGCTTTGGAAGGAGTTTCAGAAGCATACCCTTATGTAGGAATACAACACTGAAATACAAATTGATGTAGCCTTGTACTGGTAGCAACCAGCTGTAAGAATGCCATTGCTCTATTGCAAAAAAGACCTGTGTGGTGCACAGACAAAAAATAACAGGCTATTCTCTGGCTATCATGTGGATAGTTACACAGACAGACTACTTGTCTTGATAAACTAACATGTACACAGCAACCCTGTAAGTCCAGCAAGATAAAATCCACACAGTAGTACTTATGGTCTCTGTACTTCTGCACCCCTACCCAAATGTAGAATACACCTGTGTGTGCAGGGTCTACCAAGGATGTAGGTAAGCATACTCACAGCACTGAAATGTGTCCAGTTTTTCTGAGCAGCTTGTGCTAATGTCAACACTAAAAAAGCATAATCTGTTTAGAACTGAGTAAATGAACATTCACAGTATAGCAGTTCAGAAACAATTATTATGCCAAAGGAATACATCTCAATAACTAGCATTGTATGGCAGCTAATTGTAACAGTTGAAAAGAAAGTATATCTTTCCATGTATCTTGGGGTAGCATTTTGAGGGGGTGAGTACATTCCTACACTGTCAAGTGGGTACTTGAAGCAGCAACATTAGGTCTGAGTACAAAATGTAAATCTCTGGCTACACCCCTGGCTTCTGATATAAGAACTATACCAACCTTCTGTCTTAAACAATGATGTCCACACCAAACAAGGATGATCTCCATCTTGGAAAGCTGAAAGGGCCACGCCTACATGAGATAGCAATTTATAGTACTGGGTTGTCATGACAGCGATTACTGCAATTACTACACAGCAGGTTGCATGCAATTAGCAAATGGTGGCCACTAATTGGTGCAGAGGCCATCACATGCTCATGTGCAAATTCCTACAAATGCAGGCTGCAATCTCTGCCAAGAAACTCAATCACTCGATTACAGAGACTGACAGAGAGAGAGACAGAGAAAGAGAGACAGAGAAAAGGAAAAAGAAATATTGCCAAATCATACAAAGGAAAGGTATGTGACACATATGTATTTACTGGCATGTAGTAGATGTTATTGAAGAATAGTCTACATAATGTGAACCATTCATATGTGGCAGCAGTACTTCTTTTTGCACAGATGTTCTGCTTAAATACTGCTATGGACAATACTGTGTGTACCCATGGACAGTGGGACATACCTGTGAAATGTGTAGCTCAGCATTAAATGTCAAAGATCTGATCCATGTTATCTATGTTCTGTACAGTAGTGTGGTCAATGGCTGTTGGGGGGATTAGCGCTGACATTATATAAACATGGGTGTGACAGAACAACACATGCATGATAGTCATATTAAAGTGTAGCTTAGCACTGGCAACTGCTGTAGCAGTCTAGTATGCTTATCTAGCATCTGTTGCCATATATACACCCCCAGTGTTAGTGTGTGTTCATATGTGACACCTGTTTGTGTTGCAGCAAGGCCCAACAGTTCAGCTGTGAGGTCCAGGGACTTACAACAGTGTGGACCTTGTGTGTGTATGCCACACACATATGGAGAAATATATATGTGTCATATATATTCATATTTGTATATGTGCATAGAGCAGGGGACATTTTGCAAATGTTTGTGAAGGGGGGAGATATATATGTTGGTGAAGGTTAGTATGCGCATATTTGTAAGTAGGTTTTAGTGTGTGACAAACAAGACAGTGCTGGTATATGACCTGTGGTGGCTAAACACTGTGGGTGATTTGTTCAGTTTGCAATGTTGAAGCCAGTAAGGCCTGTTAAAGCTACCTGGGCTGTAAACACCTTCAATGCATTTGTCCCAAGACTGTGTGATTTTAATACATTACTGTACACCTTACATTCTTTGTATAATTGATATTCTCACTATGAAAGGTGAAATGTATTTGTGCCTACATATATATGTATATGTAGACCAATGGATGTGTATACATATACGGTATATATATATATATATATATATATATATATATATATATATATATATTGACTGACTGTGATGGTCAATATGTTTGTGAATACATCAAAGATATGTATCTGTAGGACAGCTTAGTGGGAAACTGTTTATGTCATGGTATTATGGGTCATTGCTTTGATCCTAGCAAAACGCTGTGTGTTCTGTTGCTAGGCAGAACAAGCGCTATTGTATACAGTGTGATTAAGTCCCTTGGTTTAAGCTAGGGTGTGTCATTGGAGGCTAAAGCACTACATCTATGATTATTGATTGGAACTGATGATGAATGCAAATCCTGTGTGTACTGTAGTACTACTTGAAGCTCTGGGCCTGTACAGCAAAGTATGGTGTATGTCCACATTGCTTGCATCCACTGTTTTGTGTGGTCCCTGTATTCACCACAGATTACATTTCTTAAGATTAAGGTTGTGTAAGTACTGACACACAGTACTGTATACTACACACTGAAAGCTTATTTGGGTTGTCATACCTTTGTGTCCTGCAATTATGTCTGATGTGTGTGTGGGTATATCTGTAACATGTCCTTTTACATATGTGTGGGAAAACATATAACTGCGTATCTAGCAACATTCACAGTGTACTACAGCAGTATGTGACCTATATTCCCAATTGTGCACATATTTTGGCCACGGGTTTGCCATTAATAAGTTGTGTGGTATAATAGTAATACATTTACTGGACCTTACACTGATTATGATTAATGACATATTTCTTTACACATTAGTATATCTGCTGTGGCTAGGTGGTGCATCGTGTTGCATACAGTGTGCCAGGTACTCTTGTATAGTCTTATATAGTGATTCTGTTTTGTTGCTGTGTAGAACATGGATCATTAGATAGAGAGTGAGCAAGGCACTTTCAAGCAGTTGTAGTGTGAGCAGTGATAAGTGGCAGTTACAGTGTTTCACTCACGGTTAGCTTATAGGTTGCTATATATGGTAGTTCAATGATATTTGTACTGTATAATGTTAAATGTGCCATATGACTTGCTCAGACATATTTTTGTATTTATGTCTTTCAGGGATCATGACCCATCGCAGGAACCCCAGTTACAGTAGTGCTGAAGAAGATATCATTACTAGCAATATGATTCAGCACTACTGTCTCATGTTCTCACAAACCAGCCAGGACCAGCAGGAGCGTACTGCAATGTGGCAAGATGTTGTCCGCAGGGTAAATGAGGTAGGCCTGCATAACCGGACATATGAGCAGGTATGCCACCACTACAGTGATCTTCTCAGACATGTCCGTCAGCATGCTGCTGATGTGCATAGATGACAGTTTTAAAAGGAGGTGGTGTAATTATCCATCCCTCCCTCACCAGAGTGGAGGAGCTGCTCTTGAGCTTGGTGGCACCTACCCAACAACAACAGCAGCAGACATACACCATGATAGAGGTTGAAGCCACCCAGCAAGCACACATGGAGCATGCAGGTAACATGGCATATCTGTAGACTACTGTTATCTGTATTGGTAGATTATGCATATGTGAGATGTGGAGTGTGTCGTTCAAAGATGTGGAGCCTGTTGTTGTGCAATACTGATCATTTAGAACATAATCTGTAGCCCTGTGAATGTAAACTGTTGTTGTACTGTAAGATTGCAAACACACAGTAGCAATGCCATTGTTGTGGCCACTGACAAACTGTCTCATCTCTATGAAGGTCCCTCTGGGATGACATCAAGACAGTGGACAGATGCTGGTGAGTGTGTTCTACATGTATTATTGTAAATAAAAAGTGCATGTCATAGTTAAGGTGTAGGCCATGTACACATGTAGCACACCTACCCATAATGCATGCTGTGCATGTTTGGTGTAAGAGCACACACATCTCACTAATGTGATTAGCTGCCTCAAACACATGCAATACCCAGACCATCTCACACAAATGTGGCTAGACTGTAGTGACCATTGGATAGGCACAGCTGATACTCAACATACACATAACATATACATCTATGTCATACACAGAGCATTTTAACATGCTGCACATAAAGGATTCCCAAACCCTCTGTAAAGACACACTCCAGTATCCAAAATTTCATCCACATATTACACATAATATACCTGAGGGGTAGAGGCCTATCATGGGGTATTTAAACACTCTGCAACACACTACACATTCATGTCAGGGAATGCTCCTTATTGGCCTCCTTACAAACTCATGTAACAAGTGGTTGTGAATTGGTGAAGGTAGCCAAGGTAGTACAGTTCCAGCACAGCATAATTAGTGCTGGTTTGCTAAACATTTGTAGCCTTGAGTGACCACATGATGCTTCATGATGAAGGCCTATGGTACTATATCCCATCCAGTTATTGTAACCACAGTACTACACATAGCTTTCATTGCTGTACTCCTTAATGTTGCGTGTGTGCACACATGTGCACCTCTAAACAATATGCATACCAATCACCATTTGCACAACTGACACATATCTGTCTTGTGATGCTATTGAGTGGCTAGGTCATATGACACACATTGGTTATGTGTAGTGTTTAAATATGCAGTTGTGATTTAGCATGTCATGTCATGGATGAGACTGGCATGTCCACAATATGATCTACACTCACCATAAGTACCGTACGTTGGGTATGTGGCCGAATGGTATTCCATCAATTATCCATGCACTACTGATGATGTTGTGTGAATACTCATCATGCATGTGCTAAAAATGTGTCCACAATTATTTGCTAAAGACACAGAGGCTGTAATCAGCATTGGATACCTATCTGACACACAGATACACATCCAGCAATGGTATGTACACCTGTGAATTATGGTGCACAGTACATTACAGGTTTATGAATACCTGCACAGCAATGTTGTGTCCATGTATGCATTGTGTTCCAGGGGGAGGCCCATCACCTAATAACAAAGCACATGCATCAAAGCCATGTATACTGTTAGTAACAAGGACTGTCTACACTTGCACTACATGCTGTTGAGCAACACATGTCCTGCATGCTGACATGTGTGATATGACTGTTTTGCTTGTGATACTACACCCCACCATCACCTGCTATTGTGTATGTTCTGAGATTACTGGTGTTGTGTGTGTCTGCTTTAGGGAGGAGTGTATATTTGTGTGTGTGCATGTGCACATGTGTGTATGTGTGCATGTGCGCATGTGTTCATGTGTGCATGTGCGCATGTGTGCATGTCACCTGAAGTCATGTTCAGGTCTTAAAGTGTGTTTCCTGTTTTCCTCTCACAGGTGCCGAGGTGGGGCTGGTTCAGTACAGCAGGGAACCTGATGTCACTGAGACAGACAGTGATGATGAGGATAGGTTTGTTGAGACACAGGCAGTTTTGTGAGGATCTGTTGTTGGGCCACCTATTGACAGTACACAAGTCTCCACCCCATCCAGGCACACAGTCATACTGCCTGTACATCCATCATCACCATCGCCCTTAGCTGAGGGACAGTGTATGGTTGGCACTGGCCAGGACAGTGTGGTATCTATAGCACATGTATCAGGAAACAGCAGCCATAGCCAGATGTCTGGAATGGTACCACATAGGTAGATGCCCAGGGGTTCTCGTCAGAGCACTGCTGGTCATCATGCCCCTGGCAGATGTGCCAGACCTCTTTCTACTAAACGCATGTCCCAGGCTGTCATGGAGGCACAGACGCTAATGGAGAGGTACACCAGACAGGGACTAAGGACACAGAGGGCTCATAACACCTCTGTAAATGACAGTATCCATGATCTAGCAGATGCCATACATAACTACACTGATGTCATTGCTAGATGTTGGGGTGAGACATTGGATGTCCTCCACAATGTCATGTCCATGTGTCAGGACAGTGCGGGATGGTTTAGACATCGACATGGACGTATGCCAGCAACATCAGCAGCTGGAGGTCACCGTGGACATCCAGCAAGTCACAGTCACTCCCGTATTGCCAGTACCAGCCCCAGCAATGTTGGGGGGGGTGTCCATAGACCGTCCTAGTCGACCATGTGTACGTGGCTCTGGCCAGTCTAAGCAGAGACCTGGATCCAGTGGACATATGTCAACTTCTTCGGATAGTACCCTATTTGGATTAGTACCTGATACTGTCTGTAGCACCCCTCCCAGGCGCAAGTTCCTTATCCGTGGCCAGAGACAGTGATCTGTAAAGCCTGCCAGGTAGTCTGTAGCTGTCTCACAAATCCCTGTATATGGCAGCCGCATGGTGGAACTGTGTGCATGCAGACACACACACATAAACCAGAAACCTAGGGCAAACTCATACCCGCACACATTACATCAACATTGGCCCATAACAGTACTCATGGCCCTCACACACACACTCACACACACATGTTGATTGTATGGCTCAGTGTAGGCCTCTGGGAAACCAACAACACATCCTGTGCATATGATGAAACCTGTGCCACCTCCTGTCATCTGCAACATTGATGCAGGAACAGGCTAACATGGTGCTCATGCACAGGAAGACTTTAATAAAGTATAGCAAGGGTTGGATGTGTAGCATGTTGTCAGCAGTAAAGTGTAATGATATCCTTGAAGGTGTAGCTGAGCAGGCATAATGCATTAAAGCTGTAATTAGCAATGTTGTATTGTTTTCACCAGTGTTTATTCCAATTGTGTTTTGTTTTCCATGTGCCACTTGGATGATGTGTGTAGCTGTGTCAGCATGCATTATACAGTGGACAGTAAGTGTGGGGTGTGTGCAACACAGGTTTGCAGGTGTCCATTTGTGAACATGGTGGATGTGCACTGTCTGCATGTACATGCATGTTGGACAAATGGGCAGGGTGACATGCCCTGTATTGGCCAGTGTTAACACTCCATAGTTTCTATTGGTGGCCAGTATGCATTGTACTACACACATTTTGGAACTTGAGCACGCATGAGTGTGTATGACATGGGTTGACACTGTGCTGTGCATGATGCTGTTGTTGCTATCTGTCATTGGTTTGCATTATTAAGGATAACACTGTCCCAGCACACTGTTCACCTACAGGGTTGCATGGGCCGTGCTATCACAAACACAAGAAATTCTCACTTATACAGTAAAAGTGCATTAGTCTCATGGACCCCTGCCATAAACTAAATATATAATAGAAGGTGTGAAGTTGTACCAAAAAAGAGTTACATAGCAAGAAGGGATAACCTCTCTGGTCAGTATCATTGGAAAAATACAATCCCTCAATAAACATACAAGGCAAGCTTCAAAATACAAAATGGCAAGGATTCCAAAGACAACACTAAAGCTTTCTTTAGTGCTGTTTATAATCTACAGGGGAAATCTCAGATTGGGTCACAGTTAATGTAAATGGTCACAAAGTACACTTATCTGACTGACATTACCAATTCTTTGTCAGACAGTTTGAATGCGGATTTCACCACCCTGTCGTTACACAAGGGCCACATTTCCAGACCTGAATAATGTAAAACCTGATGATTCATAGACACTCTAGTTAAACATCTATTTACCAAAGTCCAAACCACAGTGGCAATGGTACTGGACAGTGTCCATGGCTGTGTCATGTCATATTCAAGCTGACATATGAAGTCACCACTCACCTAAACCCTCTGTCCAGATGCAGCCTCTATACAAGTTACATACTTGTGGAATGATGCATGGTAATGGTGTTCACAGTCCACAAGGGTTGAGCTACAATGTCTTCTTCTTCTTCTCCTTTCGGATGCTCCCATTAGGGGTCGCCACAGTAGATCATCTGTTTCCATTTCTTCCTGCCCTCTGCATCTTATGCGGTCACACCATCCACCTGCATGTCCTCTCTCACCACAGCCATAAACCTCATCTTAGGCATTCCTCTTTTCCTGTTACCTGGTGGCTTCATCCTTCGCATCTATTTCACAATATACTCTGCATCCCCCCTCAACACATGTACAAACCAACTTAATCCAGCCTATCTGGCTTGGTCTACTAACCTTCAAACCTGGCCTGACCCTCTAATATACTTATTCTTAAACCTGTCCACCCTCATTACACCAAGTGCAAATGTTAACATAAATTGATTAAGGGTAGAACTACAACAGATCCTGGAAACTCTCACCCTATAAGCCAGACAAATGTTATCTGGAAGGCTATGGAGCACAGCATTATGGAACTCATTAACAGAGACATTATGAACCTGCAAACACTGCACCATACCCACTTAGGTTCTCTAAAGGCCAGATCATGGCTCCTACACCTAGTAGACTTCATGCCAGTTAACAAGGCTATAGGTGAGGGAGGGGAGGTCAACACAGCCAAGCTAGAGCTCAACAGCAATTCATACCCATCCCACATTCTGGTATTATACATAACCTCAACAGACTGACCATAAATGATTGTTAGATGATGGCTTGACAACTGACACACAGATGTAGGACACACAGTAACATTTGCAGCCTCCATGTACTATTCTATGCCAGTAACAAGTGGTATTCACCTGCACTCAGTCCTTGGACCACTCCTGTTTGGCATACAGCTTTCTTAGGTACAAGCAAACACAGTAGGGATATGTCTGCCCACATTTGATGAAAATGCATACTGTGGGCTATACTTTATTCTCCAGATGACACACACATCCCCCAAAAGGGTATCACAGAGACAGATATCTGGTGTCAAACTCATGCTGTAAAGCTATAACCCAAAGAAAGCATAGTTATCCACTTTTAGAAAACAAAGTATCCCCAGAGTACCACATAGGTAGTAGCCCCCAAAATATGGAACAGGTATTAATGTATACATGGAGCCATGTGTTTAGTCATCTCTCCTTTGATAATCACATTACGCAAGGGTTTTGGAAATCCCTCTGTGGAGCACATAAGCAATAAAGGGTTTGCATGCAGATCCACAGAGGTTGTTGCACACCTATAATGATTAGTCATCTTTGCCAGACTTTGCTTGCTTTAGAACAGGTTTCAAATATACCTCAAGCATAAACCCTCACTCACACTCTTCAATAGAAACCGTGTTGAGTGCATGTGAAACAGAAGACATAGCCCAGAGATCACTGCAGTGGCTAAGCTTGTCACAAGCATACAGAAGTGACCTAAGGTCTGGAAAGTGCTAGCACACTCTGGCAAAGATAACAGATGCATTCATGGAGAAAGCCGAGCACCCACCTATGAAATAATTGAGGTCACATGTATGTATATGGATTTGCCCCACAGCTACCTTACATGTGTAATGCACATACAGTCGTCATTGTGATATGTCATACACTAGAAAAATCAAAAGACACTCCACTTTGCCCAACAGCTGGAGCACACACACAGTGAGCAAGTGCAAGATTCAAACTCCTTCCTAATTACATTATGATGCTACAGCAGTATGCATTTGCACAATGTGCTATACGCACTACTGGAATTTCACTTTTCCACAGGTATATTTGTAGGATGGTGACATCATCAGACTTGACAAAGATGAGTATACCACTTTTAAGGGATGTGAGTATTATCCAAAAAGGTTGTTTTTCTGGGGGCAGCACACCCACAATTGGCAAGTGCAGGATTCCATCCCCTACCTAACTATATTATAATACTACAGCAGTGTACATTTACACAACACGCTATATACATTACTCAGATTGCTCTTTTCCACAGGTATATTTGTAGGATGGTGACATCATCAGACTTGACAAAGATGAGTATACCACTTTTAAGGGATGTGATTAGTCTCCAAAAAGTTTGCTTTGCCCCCAGGGGGGCACACACACACAGTTAGCAAAGGCAGGATTCAAACCCCTACCTAACTATATTATGATACTACAGCAGTACACATTTACTCGATGCACTATACACATTACTGGAATTTCTTCTTTCCACAGGTATATTTGTAGGATGTTGACATCATCAGACGACAAAGATGAGTATACCAGTTTTAAGGGGTGTGAGTAGTCTCCAAAAAGGTTGCTCTCTCCCCAGGGCAAGACACACACACACACACACACACACACACACACACACACACACACACACACACACAATTGGCAAGTGCAGTGTTCTTAATTCAAACTAAGTACGTCTTTACACTTCAGCAAGCAATATGGAGTTACAGGGTGCAATACAGACATTACTTGCTGACAGTTTGCCAAAGGTTTTTTCATGTTTGCTAACCTCAACAGGCTTATCATACTAGGTGTATTGCGAGTGTTTTGTATGCATAGGCCATGACCATATCATATATGGGTTGATGCACCACATGCTGGCACCCACAGGGTCAAACCGGTGGTTAAGCTCTGTCAACCCAACACTGGACAATACAGTCAGGAGGAGTAGGGTCATACAACCACAACACCAACTGTCTCACATAGACCTACAATATAAGCACCAGCAAAACACACACATAAATACACATTACCATTCTTGGAGAATACAAATATTAATCTGAAAAAGAGAGTGTCCTCTTAAGCAGATAAGCATGCAACATGCACCTCCAAGCACACGCCAGAAAACACATAATACACCAAAGCAGTGTGCCTCACAAGCCCTAAGGCAAAGCAACATACCGAACACACTAGTAATAGGTGACGTCATAGTCAGGCACACAGATGTTCCACTCACTCGGCTGGACAAGGGGAAGGTTACTGTCAGTCGTCTGTCAGGTGCTATGATCCACCACATAACACAAGCACTTACATCACTCCAGAACAGGTACATAAATGACGTGTTCTTTGTACATGTCAGTGTGAATGATTTGAGACATACCTCCCAGGACAACATGACAAGAGATATATATTAGCTCTGTGATCATGTAGCCCAGGCTGGTATGACCCTGACCTTGAGTAGCATCTTACCTTCACCTACATGATACTGCAATATAACAGAACAATGATAAATTTCAACAATTGGCTGAGCTTCTGGTGTCATTCAAAGGGAATCCAGTCTCTGTTTGCCTGTGATGACATGATAGACAAGCCTCGTTGCTTCGCTACAGATGGTTTGCACCTGTCACTCCTATGTTTCTGAATACTGGCCAAGGTTCTTGCTGTCCCCATATTACCTTTTTTAGGCAAAGCTCAAAGGTTCATAGGTTCATAGGTTCATAGGTAGGTACTAGGCTATCGGCCCTGGGGCCTATACAAGCCCAGCCAAAAAGGTACCCTGGCTTTTGTCACCCAAGAAATTTATTTTCCTGTGCCACTGTCGAGCAGAGACACAGAGGTGATCCCCAGGGTTAATTTCTATTTCCCATCCAATCATCAAGATGTTTCCTGAAGAGTGCTAATGAGGAGCTTTGTTTGATATAGAGAGGTAGTTTATTCTGGAGTATGGGAAGTCTCTGGGACAGGAATCTATCCCTTCAGCATGTCCTGTTTATTGCTGTGCTGAGGTTTAATTCACTGGAGCATGTGGCTCTAAGAGATTTGGTTTTCTTGAGGTGGAACATGTCCATTAATTCCGGGTTGGACATGGCCTTATACGTCAGGCATAGATCACCTCTGAGCAGGCTGTAAGCAACCAAGTAGAGCTGGCGTTTCTTTAGTCGAGCTGCATAGGGCATCTTTTTAAGGCCCATGATCCTCTTGGTGAGGTACTTCTGTGGTCTTACCAGCTGTTGCATGTGCCGATTAAGGTACATACCAAATGGGGCATTGTACTCTGTTATGGGCCTAATGAGTGATGAGTGATGAGTAGAGGGGCACGATGACCTCTGTTGATCTAGAGGTGATCCCTTTTATGATTAGGTGGGCTACATAGAAGGAATATCTAACCACTTTGGCAATGTGATTATTAAAGGAGAGGTTACTATCTACCTGGGTCCCCAGGCCCCTAATTACATTTTCCGTACCTAGTGGATTACCAGCTATGTGGCAATTTGTTGGCACTTTGTTTTTTCCAAAGGGGATGACTATGCATTTTTTGGCATTCAACTTGAGGCCATGGTTTTGACACCAGTTATCTGTCTCTGTAAGACCCTTCTGGAGGATGTCTGTGTCAGCTGGAGATTCGATTATGGCCACCAGTTTGCAGTCATCTGCGAACTTGGTCAGCCATAGTCCTCCAGTGCTTGCCTGTACATCAGAGAAGTATATACTGAACAGGAGGGGTCCCAGGCCCAAGCCCTGTGGGACACCACTTGCGACTGGTTTAGAGTCAGACATGGCATCTCCAACTCTGACCGTGTGTGTTCTATCTGTGAGCCAGTTGGCCACCCATCTTGTGACAGAGGGGATAATGTTCAAGCTGGTAAGCTTGTCTATGATGCCAGAGTGGGGAATGGTGTTGAAGGCCTTAGTGAGGTCCAGGTAGGCTGTGTGGACTACCTTCCCTTCATCTATGGCCTTGGTAACTGTTTCAAAGAAGTCAACTAGGTTTAGCAGGCAGGATCTGTCTTTATCAAAGCTGAATTGGGTAGGGTCCAGTGTCTGGAGGTTCCCAAATGTCTATGTTTATGAGTTCCATGATAATTCACTCCATAGCTTTGCAGACCAGGCTGGTCAGGCTTATAGGGCGATAGTTCCCAGGTTCTGTTTTGGCACCACCTTTGTGGAGCGGAATGACTGTTGCTGTACGCTATTCTTTGGGTACATAGCCTGTGGTAAGGCTGAGTCTGAACAGTGAATTTAGGTGAGGGTTTAGTTCCTTTTGGAGCTCGTGTAAGACGCAGCCTGGGACACCATCCGGTCCCATTGATGCTGTATTTTTAGCTTTGGAGAGGGCTGTTTTTACTTGCATGTCCGTGATGTCTGGGGCTCTGCATTCTTCTGGGATGGACACGGGCCCTTTTGGGGGTGAGGGGGGGTGAAGTTTGCACTGAACTTGTCTGCCAGGATGTTGGCAATGTCAGTTGGTTCAGTGTATTTTTTGCCATTTTGCAGTAGCTCAGAGCATATCTGAGAGCTGCCATCTAAATGTTTGATATAGCTAAAGAAGGCTTTGTGGTTATCTTTAGATTCCTTGGCAATTTTTCTTTAGAAACTTGCCTTGGATGATTTTATGAGCAATCGTAGTTTCTTGCTAATAATGATCAGTGATGCCTTTCCTTTTTGGAATTTTGCTCTATCATGTAGTAGTTTCCTCCTTCTGTTGTATAGCTTATTTATGGCCAAGGACCACCAGACTAGTTTCCTCTTTTTTGGAGGAGTGATTCTTGGTTTTACTTGGGATGGCTCGATCCATGCATCCCTGTAGATGCTCATAGAATGCACTTGTAAAGGATTCTGTGGATTGGATAGCATTATCCTGTAGCAAGGAGGCTTCGAAACTTTCCACTTCGGTCTTGAGAAGTGTAAAGTTTGCTTTTGAAAAGTTTTTTACAGTGGTTTCCTTGACTGGGGGTGGGGTTGGGATGTGGATGTCCAGTGTGATTACTTTATGATCTGATCTTACCAGTGAGGGGTTTACCTCTGGTGTGGAACACTGATCCCCCATGTTGGTGATGATCAGGTCCAGTATGTTGTCACCTCTAGTGGGCATGGTGACCAGCTGTTTCATGGTGTTTGAGTTTATAAACTCTAGGAAGCATTGGGCAAAGGAGTTTGTACTTGAGTAATTCTCCCAGTCAATGTTTGGGTAGTTGAAATCTCCTAATATCATGGTGTTTAGTAGGACCTTTATATTTTCCAGTGTTCTCAGGAATGCTGAGTGAGGGTCCTGAGACAAGGTAGGTGATCTGTAGCAGGCTACAATTTGAAAAGCAGCTTTGCCCATTGTTAGTTGCACTTGGATGGTCTTCGAGGCCTCGTGCTGTGCCACTAACCTAGAGGTGTGGGTATCCTTTATGGAAATGGATACACCCCCTCCTTTTGTATTTTGGTCCTAGTTTTGGGCCTGAAGCTCAGAGGGATTGGGATTTCTTTAAGTGGAGCATGTTGAACAGCTCTGTGTTTGACATAGCTTTGTATGTTAGGCAGAGATCACCTCTGAGTAGGCGATATGCGACAGATTAAAGCTGGAGTGTTTTGAGACGGTCTTTGTAGGGCATGTATTTGAGGCCGCTAATCCTTTTTGTGAGGTATTACTGCGGGTTTTCCAGTTGCTGTAGATGTCTTGTGAGGTACATACCAAAAGGGGCGTTGTACTCTATAATGGATGTAATGAGTGATGAGTATAGGAGAACAATAACCTCTTTTTTTCTGCATGAGAAACCTTTTGTAATGAGGTGTGCCACATAGAAGGATTTCCTGACTACTGTGGCAATGCAATTATCAATGTTGAGACTACTGTCCACCTGTGTCCCAAGGTCTCTTATCACACTGTCAGTGTTAAGTATACTACCGCCTATGTTGTAGTTCATGGGTACAGAGTTTTTACCAAAGGGGATGACAATGCAGTTTTTGGCTTTGAGCTTGAGGCCATGGCTTTGACACCAGGCATCTGTCTCAGTGAGGCCCTTTTGTAGGATGTAAACATCATTAGTAGTTTCGATTATGGCTCCTAGTTTGCAGTCATCTGGGAACTTCATTAGCCAAAAACCTTCTGTGTTAGCCTGTACTTCAGGGAAGTACATACCAAACAGGAAAAGGCACAGGACTGAACCCTGAGGTACTCCACTTGTCACTGGTCTGAAGTCAGATTTGGAGTCTGCTACTTTCACAGTGTGGGTTCTGTCAGTGAGCCAGTTGGCAACCCGTATTGTGACATAGGGATTTATACCTAGTTTAGTGAGTTTATCTATAATTCTAGAGTAGGGAATGGTATTGAAAGCCTTGGAAAGATCTAGATAGGCTGTGTGAACCACCTTAACCTTGTCTAAGGCTTTGGCGACTGTTTCAAAGAAGTCTATCAGGTTTAGGAGACATGATCTACCTTTTACAAACCTGAACTGGTTGTGGTCCAGAGTTTGGAGATTACCAATGTCTTGGTTTATAAGTTCCATGATGATACGTTCCATGGCCTTGCAGATCAGGCTCATCAGGCTAATGGGGTGCTAGTTCCCAGGGTCCGTGGTGGCTCCCCCCTTGTGTAGTGGGATAACCGTTGCTGTTCGCCATTCAGCAGGCACAAAGCCTGAGGTGAGGCTATGATTGTAGGTGTGGTGCCAGTTCATTCTGTAGTTCATGTAGAATGCAGCCTGGGATGTTATCTGGTCCCATGGATGCTGTGTTCCTGGCTTTGGAGTGTGGTTTTTACCTATGCAGCCATGATGACAGCAACTTTGCATTCTTCCGGTATAGAGATGGGCTCTTTCATGGGTGAGAGGGGGTAAAGTTAGCACTGATCCTATCTGCCAGGATGTTGGCAATATCAGTTGGGTCTGTATATTTAGTGCCATTGTGCTGTAACTCAGAGCAGATCTGAGTGTTGCCATTGAGATTCTTGACATAGCTATAGAATGCTTTGTGGTTGTCTTTAGAATCAGTGGTGATTTTGTTTTTGTAACTAGCTTTGGAGGATTTTATCAGGGATCGCAGCTTCTTACTGAGGCTGACCAGGGAGCTCCTCCACTCATGGGATTTTTACCCTCTTTTGCAACAGTTTCTTCCTTCTGTTGTGCAGTTTGTTTATGGCAGGGGACCACCAGATTGGCTTCCTTTTCTTGGAGGATAGTGTCTTGGTTCTGTTTGGGATAGCACAATCCATGCACTCATGTAAGTGCTTATAAAGTGCAATTGTGTAGGATTCAGTAGTCATAACTATATTGTCCATCTGCATGGGTGTCCTGAAGTTCACCACTTCTGTTTTAAGAAGCATGAAGTTGGCTTTGGAGAAATGTTTTAACACGGTTTCCTTAAATGGGGTTGGGGCAGAATGTGGATATGTAGGGTAATTAGCTTATGGTCAGATTGAACCAATGAGGCATTGACTTCAGCTGTGGAACACCAGTCACTCAGGACAAACCAAATCCCGTAACCAACACAAATAACCACAAAGTGAGCTAAATGCTACTCATTGCCAGAAGTCTCAGCCTCCAAATACACAAACTCGAGGCACTTCTCAGTATGGAGAATATTGATATCTGTGCAGTAGCAAAAACCTAGTTCAAGGCTCCGGAGAGCACACCAGCACTACCAGGATACTACTCATTCCATACCTTCCAGCATCAGAACCTGGATCATAGCACATAGGGTGGGGATGTATCCATATTCATCAAGGACACCTACACCACTCTCTACATCCTCTCTACAGAATATGTACCCATAGAATGTTGAACAGCAATGTTCTTCCCACTCCATGGGGGGGGGGCACAAAAGACCCTTGGCATTCATGCTCTATGAGCCTGATGAGTCTGATCTGCAAGGCAATGAAGCCAATCATAATGAAAGTCAACAATAAAGACATTGGGAACCATCACACAGTTGAGCACACCCAGTTTGGCTTTGTCAAATGCAGATCACGCCTCCTCAACTGGGTGGATTTCTTTCAGACAGTTACCCAGGCTACAGATGATTGAAATGAGCTCCACACAGCCTACCTATACCTCACTAACGCCTTTGACACCATTCCCCAGTCAGGTATCATAGATGAACTCACCAACCTGGGCATGAATCCATACATCACAAGATGGATTGCAAACTGGCTCACAGATAGATCCCACAAATTAAGAGTTGCTGGCTACATGTCAGACTCTACACCGATAACAACTGGTGTCCCCCAGTGTTCAGTCCTGGGGTCCCTCCTGTTTGGTATAGTCTTCTCAAAAGTACATGCCAACACAGGCGGGTTGTGGTTGAGTAAGTTTGCTGGGAACTGTAAAGTGTTTGCCATAATAGATTCCCCGGATGACACAAATATTATCCAGAAGGGACTCTATGAGACAGATGTGTGGTGTCAGAATCATGGCCGCAAGCTCAATGTGGAAGAATGCATAGTAATCCCCTTTGGTGAAAACAAAGTACCTACAAACTACCACATAGGTGTTACTCCCTACAAACTGACAAGGTAATAAGGGATCTGGGGACACAAGTAGATAGCCATCTTTCCTTTGAAAACCATGTTGCCAAAGTGATTAGGAAATCCTATGTGGCCCATCTAATCAACAAAGGGTTTGCATCAGGATCAAAAGAGTTAGTGGTGGCCCTCTACTCTTAAGTCATCAGACCCATCATTGAGTACAATGCACCATTTTGGATGTACTCGACTAAGCATATCCAGCAGCTGTAGAGACCACAGAGGTACCTCACCAAGAAGATTACTGGCCTCAAACAGTTGTGTTATGCAACACAACTGGTAAAACTAAATCTGTTCTCTGTTGCGTACTGCCTACTCAGAGGTACACTCTGCCTAACATACAGAGCCATGTCCAACACATAACTCTTGAACATGTTCCATCTACGGATAACAAAATTGAGTCACACTACACACTCCAGGGATATGAACCTCTTCACAACAATGAATACAACATGCTGGTGGGATAGAGTACCATCCCAGACACTTGCCTTACTGTGGAACAGAGTCCCAATGTACATCAGACAGAGCCCCTCGCTGACACTCTTCAATAGGAACCTTGATGAGTGGATGGGAAACAGACAATTCACGCCAGGCATCACATCAGCAGCCCCACTAGAAAGGGGCTTAGGGTACTAACTATTAGAACTAGAGCTTAGGAGACTACCCAATGGGGTGGTGAAAGCTGCACAACTTGCCTAGGCTAATATATGCGTTCGTGAAGATAGTCTACTACATACCTATGAACCTATGTGACAGGTACATGTCTACAGATAGTAGATGTGTACTTCATTGTACAGTCATGTTGTACAGCAGGCACATGGACCACATACACTGTAATGCTTACAGATACTGGTGGCTGTTATGTACACTGGGTGAGATGTGCACATCATGTCTTTTGTGCCATTGGGATGTGTGCTGGGTGGGACAGTCCATATATATATATATATATATATATATATATATATATATATATATATATATATATATATATATATATATATATATATATATATATATATATATATATATATATAGGTACATATGTAGGTAATAGGCTATCTGGCTGAAGGCATATATTAGTATGGCCAGAGTGTGCAGCTATCACCACATATGGGGTTAGTTCCCTAGGCCTCTATGTAGTAGAGCTGATGAAGTGATTCATGGTGTGACAGTTCAGTTTCACATGCACTCATCAAGGCTCCTCTGGAAGAGTGTCAGTGAGAAACTCAGCTTAATGTAGGTTGGGACCTTGTTCCAAAGCAAGGGAAGTCTGTGAGTTAGTAATGTATCCCTCCAACATTTTATTTATTTTATTTTACATTTGTTAACCGGGGGTGTCTGACTGAGCCGAAAAGGCCCTTTTTCAGCAGAGGCCTGGGGAGAAAAGCTCTACAAAGAAAAATTACAGACACATTTAGTTATTTAGACATAATCAGTATACACACAAATTACAAGAGACATGTTTTTACAGTGGTATGCGGCACAAACAAACAGTTACAGTGGAGAGAACAATCAAAAAAGATATTAATTTTAAAAATAAAGGTAAGAAATAGATTTGTGGTGTACAGCTGAACTTTGGAATGTAGGTAGAATACATACATAGTACACAGGTACAGTACATACATTGTAGATTAGCCAGTGTTTGTGAGTAAGATTGAAAAACTATTATAAATTGCTCTAGATTTAGTATGCATATGTTATCCGCTTTCACTAGCCTGGGGAGCAATCATGGCACTGCCAACTTTGCTTGAGATGTTGCCTGATGAGGTCTTTAAAGGAGGCTTTGGATGATGTGTTTTGAATGCTAGTAGGGACAGAGTTCCATTTTTATCCACTGAACTACTATATAGTGCATCTCCAAAGCTATTGTAGCTGTTGGTGACTTCTAGTAGTAGTTTGCTTGATGATCTAAGAGGCCTTTTGGCTGAGTGATGTTGTACTAGGTTTTGAGGGCAGGACACTTATTGGGAGGTAATAGATAGAATGACAGAGGCAGAGCTGATTGTAGGTTAGGAGGTTGGGCAGTTCAAGCCAGTGGAGCTGTCTCAAAGCAGTACAGTGATGAGTTCTATATGAGCAATTTGCAGCAAAACGGGCAATTCTGTTATAGCAAGCTTCCAGTTTGCTTAGTTCAGTTTTGTTGAGATTAGTCAGAATGGGAGATGCATAGAGTAGGGTGGATAGAAGCTGGGAGCGAGCAATGGCTTATCTTGTGTTGTTGGTAAGAAATGGTTTGATACGGTAGAGTGACCCCAGTTTGGCATGTACTTTTTTAATAGTTAAGTTCAGATGACTATCAAATTTTAGGTGGGAGTCTATGGTAATTCCCAATAGCTTAGCCTGTGCCACTGGAGCAATTGGAGTAGCATTTGTGGAGTAGATAGTGAATTGACTGTTAGTGTTTTTGTTAGAACTGGTTATAATCATAAGCTGAGTTTTCTTTGGATTGAGGATAAGTTGGGCTTTGGTAAGGTAGTTTTCAACGTCAGAGAATGCTAGTTGAGTTGTTTGCAGGAGGGTGGGAATGTTTTGTGCAGCACAGATTAAGGTAGTGTCATCTGCATACTGAATTATAGATGCATGCTGTGTGGAGGTGTGGAGGTCATTTGTGAAGACTGTGAATAGTAGTGGTCCTAAGATAGAACCCTGTGTGACTCCTATAGTTATGGGCAGCTGAGGAGAGAGAGAATTTTCCCATTTCACAGCTTGGTACCTGTCAGTTAAGTAGCTTTGGAACCAGGTAAGAGTGGAATTAGATAGATGATATTGGTTTAGTTTGTTTAGCAGGATTTGGTGTGAGACTGTGTCAAATGCTTTGGACATATCCCAAAAAAGAGTTGACACTTGCAGGCCTTCATTTTTGAGACGGTTTACTGTGTCTGTGAATCAGAGGAGAGCTGTAGTGGTACTATGGGCAGGTCTGAAACCATGCTGAGTAGGTGACGGGATGTTGCAGTCTAGGAGATAGTTTAGCATCTGGGTATGGATGCATTTTTCTAGGATTTTGGCCAGGGGGGAGAGTAAAGCAATGGGTCTGTAGTTATTAAGTTCAGTGGAGGTCCCCTTATGTATGGGTGTAACATAGGATATTTTCCAGAGTTTGGGCACATAGTTTTCAACAAATGATCTGTTTATGAGAGTGGAGACTGGGATAGCAATAGCTGGGGAGTAGTTCGGCTGCTGTTGATGAGGTTTTTAGTTTGGAGAGCATGCTTTTGATTGAAGTGGTGGAAACTGTTTTGAGGGTAAAGCTTGTATTAGAGTTATTTGTGTTGGGGATAGTGAGAAAGGAACTGTCCTGTGATACTAAGGATAGAATTGAGTTCACAAAGTGGGAATTGAATTGTGTTTCGATGGGAACTTTAGTGTCAGGGGTGGTTGGTTTGGGGGTAGCCTTTTGGATGGATTTTAGTAGCTGATTTACATTTTGCCAAAATTTTTGCGGGTTGTGTTGGTATTTAGTTTGTAATGTGTATAGTAGGATTTTTTGTCCAGCCTAATGCATTTTTTTGCACGGTTGCGCAGTTCTTGGTACTTAGTTAGGCTTTGTGTTTCTTTGTTTTTTTGATAGTAACACCAGGCAGTGTCTCTGGACTTGAGGATTTGTTTGGTTTCTTTACTGAACCAGGGGTTTGTAGAGGTTCTAACCTTGATTTTGCGCAATGGAGCGACAGTGTCTAGGTGTTGTAGAAATGTTTTGTTGAAATATGCTACAGCCTGGTCAAGTGGGAGGGTTTTTAGGGGCGTCCAGTCACAGTTACACAGTAAAGTGTTGAGGACCTCAGGAGAGATTTTTTTTGTGTTTCTAGTGGATATATAGTTAGTGGTTTTGCATATGCTTGTTCTACTACGTATAAAGTATATTATGTTGTGGTCACTTAAGGTGTCTGGGAGACTGCCTGTGTGAGGGTACAATGTGGGGTTGCTAGTTAGGACCCAGTCAAGGATGGATTCCCTTTTAGATTTTTTATCACACCTAGTTGGAATTTGGACTATGTTCTATTTATTGTTGTGATGATGATATCCCTAGAGCATGTTGCACAGTGAGCTTGGATTTACTTCAGATAATGCATGTACATCAGTTCTGCATTAGACATGGACCTGTCTGTTGGGTAGGGATTACCTGAGTAGACAGTATGCAACAGAGTACAGATTGTTAACTTCAGTGTTGTTGCATGGGGCAACTGTTTGAAGCCAGTAATCCCCTTGTTGAGGTACTTCAGTGGTATTTCCAGCTGCTGAAGGTGGCTAGTCAGATTCATCACAAGTGTGCCGTGATACTCTCTGATGGGTCTGATGACTGATGAGTAGAGGGAACCTCCTTTGACCTACATGCAATGACCTTGGCAATTTGTGGGCACACATAGCATGATTTTCTAACCACTTTGTGAATGTGTTTCTGGAAGTAGAGATGACTATCCACATGTGTCCATAGATCCCTTATTATTACCTCCATATTTAGGGTGTTGGCACCTATGTGGTATTTGTATGACTGTAGCTCGAGGCCATAATTTTGACATCGCATCTGCCTGACTGACACCCTTTTTAAGGATGTCTCTGTTGTCCCAAACATCAATTATGACAACCTTTTTGCAGTCATCCACAAACTTTGCTAACCATAGCCCTTGTGTGTTTGACTGTATTTCTGAAAAGTATAGACCAGACAGGATGGGTCCCAGGACTGAGCCATGGGGGACAGCAGTTGTTACCAGCTTACAGTCCAACAGGGAGACCACAATTCTTACCTTGTGTGATCTATCTGTGCCCCAGTTGGCAATTCATCAGATGGCATACGTGTTTATGCACAGGTTGTTGATTTTGTGGATACGACATGCGTGTGGGATGTTGGAAAAGGGCTTTTCAAGGTCTATGTAGGCTGTGTATAGCTCATTTCATTGATGTATATCCTGGGTGACTGCCTTGAAAACTGTCTAGCAGACCAAACCAAAATGGGTAGGGTTGGGAGTTTGTAGGCTCCCAATAGCCCAGTTTATGACTTCCATAATGATAGACTCCATGGCCTTGCATATGAGGCTTATTAGGCTTATAAGACAATAGTTCCCATGGTCTGTTGTAAACCAACACTTGTGGAGTGTGCCAAACATTGCTGTAACCCATTCAACAGTTTCATATCCTGTACAGAGGGTGAGTCTCAACAGACTGTTCAGGTGTAGGGTCTGTTTGTTTTGGAGTTCACATATGACACAACCAGGGAAACCATGTCATCTCATAGACGCCATGTTTTTAGGTTTAGATAGAGCTGTTTAACCATTGTATATGTGATTTCTGGGTTTTCGCAATCTCCAGGTATGGTAATGGGCCCTTTCGTCAGTGAGAGGGGGGTAAATATGTATGAACCTGCCTGAAAAGATGTTGGCAATGTCAGTCATGTACATGTATTCATTTACAATTTGCACTGACTCAGAACATATATGAGTTTACATTGATATTTATGACATAGCGAAAGAAAGCTTCATACTTCTCTATGGACTTTTTGGCAATATTTTTGCCAGAACATGGCTTGGATGATGTTAGGAGTGCTCATTGTTTCTTGATAATACTGATCGGAGATTTATTGATCTTCTTTGGATTTTCACTTTCTTTGAACAACTTTAGTACTTGTAGTCCATAGTTTGATTATGACAAAGGTCCAATATATTATATGGGTCTGTTTTCATATCACTGTGTGTGCAAGGCAGGATTTGTGAACAGTGACAAGTGTCTGGAGTAAGAACTGCAACTGCAAGATATGTGTGGCCCACTGCTGTACTCAGACATGGCCTGTGTGAGCATGCCAAGTATGACCTTTCAGTATGTTGCTGACTGAAATTTGCTAAATTTGTTTAAGTGTGTGAGCATGCCCAATATGGGCATATATACTATATGTGTGTGAAAAATCAAGTTGGTTTTTACTTCAGGGCTCACCTTTGTGTTGTACATTGACAGGAAGCATGCTGTGCCTCCAGGGCTTCCATGAGTCAATTTGCATAGACTTATCAACTTTTCTACATACAGGGGGGACAGCTATTATTTGTACATTTCTACCCGGGGGGCACACCTGATTGTTACTGTTGGTGTACATAGGCTGAGGGGTACACCTGACATTTATACACATTTGCTAGGCCTGCACTGCTATGTCAGGTACTCCATTTCAGTTTGTACTGTTGCCTATCGTACTGGCTTGAGGCATACCACTGTACTACAGACCTTAGCTTCCAATGACACGCATATTAGTTTGTGACTTCATAGCCTACCCAACAACATCACACTGCCTGGCCTTCTGTTATCTGTCTGCATAGGCCTGAGGGGAGGTTACTCATTTGCCTCTTCAGAGGGCATGATACAGCATTTGTTTGCATTTGTGTTTGTCTACAATTGTCCTGCTGGCTGTGACTGTTAAGTATATGACCCCACCGACTGGTATGTGTGAGTGACTTAAGTTGTGTCTGTGCCAGTGAAATGCTGTCACGGCTTAGTGGTGCAGTACTGTGACTATAGTGCACAGTATCCAGAGTTCGAGCCCTATCACTGCTTTTTATTTTCCTGCTGAGCAGACCTGACTGGTTAAGGAACAGTAAACTGGTGTGAGTGTGTTTACCCAACTTTGCTCGACTTTGCCCAATGTTGCTTAACATTGCCCAACCTTGCACGTCGTTGCACTGATTAGCACAGTGCGCAGCTACGAGCAATTGGATTTTAATATGCTCAATACTGGTAAAATGTGCTTAGCAGTGCTTTATATTGCTTAAAATAGGGCACTCATTCCTCAGGTGGTGCTGCAGGGCTGCCTATGTCGGATGCACATAGTACACTCCCTATACATGTTTGAAAACAGGTAGTGTCAAGTTAGGCATCCCTTTTACTGTATGTGCGAGTCAGAGAGAGGTGTCATTTCCAGGGTTCCTACTGAGTCAGTGTATGTGCTATGAGTTGCCTCTTTGTCAAGGCCAGGGCATACTGGGCACACCTCCTTCTGTCTACTGGGGCAGGTTCAGGTTGTTCCTTCTCCAAGTCACGCTGTGCCTGTGCAGGCCTTGGCAATGGTGGGGGGCTGTTTGGCCCTGCCCCATGCTGTTTCTGCTGCAGCTGTTTCTGCAGGATCATATTGTGTAGCATGGCACATACCATAACAATTTGGGTACATGTAGTTGGTGAGTACTGCAAGGCTCCACCAGATGTGTCCAGGCACCGGAACTGTGACTTGAGCATCCCAAACACATGCTCAATTACGTCTTTTGTTTGTGTGTGTGTCTTATTATGGAGTTCTTGTTCAGGTGTGTGTGCATTTCTGATGGATGTCATCAGCCATGGCTCCAGTGCGTATCCAGCATCCCCCACTAGGTGACCATCAGGGATGTCCTCAGTGGCAAATCTCTGGTACAGCTGCGTCAGATGCCAGATGTAGGAATCGTGATAACTTCCAGGGCAGCCAGCACACACATTCATTATTATGCCCTGGGCATCACACAAGACCTGTCAGTTGATGGAGGGGAAGCCCTTGTGGTTGATGTAGACGCTACCCTGCTCACCGGGTGGTGCTTTGATGCATATGTGCGTGCAGTCTATTGCACCCACTACCTCAGGGTCTTCTGCTATTTGGTGGAAAAGACGCATATTGCTGGCCAATGCCTCACGGGAAATGGAGAAATATACATGGTCACCGGCATGTGCTGACATGACATCCAGGAACTGGTTGAGTACCCTGGATGCTGATGCCTGTGAAATCCACATCTTATCACCAGTTGGTCTCTGGAAGGTGCCTGTAGTTAGTATTCTTATGCCAACACATACCTTGGTATCCACTGGGATGGTTTCCCCTCTTTTGGTTCTGTGTGTGAGGCGTGAGCAGCACAACTCAACAATTTGCTGCAGGAGGTCTCTGTCCACCCTATAGCGCTCCACTATCTCCAGCTCATGTAGCCCCTGGTAGGTTACCCTGGGTCTGTACATTCTTCTCCGTCTCCTCACTGTGGGTTGCTCATCAGCATTCACAAAATCACCACCCTCAGCACCTTGCACATGTTGGTTTATAATAGAAAGAGCAGCCCCTAACATTTTGTCTGACTTAAGCTTGCTAAGCTTTCCCTCTTTGTATACTGCAGTATTGCAGAGTTCATGGGAAAAAACAGGGGGGATGCTGCTTGCAGAGTTTAAAGTTCTAGGCTGGGCTGGGATAGTCTGCTGCCTGTGTAATTGGCTGATTCTGATATATTTCACCTGGCAGCTCTGCTAGTTCTCCTTGGTTAACTTCATTCTACTGCTTTTCCTTACTTTTCCCTTTCTGTTTCCACCTGGGGCAGCACCACGCAAACACGTGCACACACGCACACATGAGCGCACATGCTGTGTGCATGTTTGCAAGAAATTTCCAAACTTTAACAGTGTGCACGTTTGGTTTCAAGTTTTCAAATAGGACAACTGTAGACACGCCTCTTGCAATCCTGAGCAAGTCAGGGCAAACACAAGCCACTGTGCTCCAATTAGCCTACAGCCTTTCTGACATACCGCCATGTCACCTATATTCTACTCTACTACTCACCTACTCCTACACTTACACTCTTGGGACATGGCTCACATGCTGGGGAAAATTGGGATTCACTATCCTTATCCTCATTTGCATAGGATTGCCTACTAATGCATGGTTACATCTCTCACATTGAGCTTCCCCCCCTTAGCAACCATTACTAGTGGCCATGTTGTCTTCAGCCTGCCATTCACCTGCATGGCAGGATAAGCTTTTTAGTGAAAATGCCTATTTTTGGCTATTTTTAAATTATTTTCTTGTTTTTTAAAGTGCTGCATGTTTGCGCGGTGTTGCGCTATGCTTAAAAATCAGAGATCGGGGAAAAAAATTAGATTTTAATATTTTTAAACATTTATTAATGCCAATGGCCTTATATTTGTCCATTGGCATGCTTCCTCAACTGTATGCATCCTTTATATGGAGCTGTCATAGCTCTGTTTATCTATTTGCAAAACGGTACTCTGCTACCAACAGAGTACATTTCTGCAGATAACACTAATCTTCCCCGGACAGGTCGGTGTTTCCTGGATTGCAAATTTACCTAATTTGCATAGCTTTCAGCAGCAAATGAGGTAATTTGCATACCATGATGCTGTCCATGCAAGAGTAGCTTTAGCAGCTCTCGTGCATGCCCCTGCCGGCTGTACCTGGATCGCACGGCAGACATATTGCCGCAGTGAGCTCCTATACTCTTCTTGCACTCCGTGCAAGTTTTTGTAAATCTGGCCCTATGACTTCACATTATGATTGCTTAGATATTGTACTTCATCAGTTGTAGTATGATATATTCTGATGTTCATATTGCACATGTATAGAGTGGTGACTCACCCCTGACTATTGCACATTCAGGAAGTAATAGAATAAGAAATCATGCTAACTGTACCAGTTACTGAAGCAATTTTCCAGAGTGATTACTATAGATGATAATTCACAGCAAGTGGTGTATTAATCTGATTATTTGCCATCATGCCTGGCATTCGAGTTCAGCAGCCTTATGGTTAGAGAGAGAAGCTCTTGTTCAGTCTTGATGTCTTGTAGTGTAAGCTGTGATACCCTCTGCCCAAGGAAAGGCGGAAGTACATGCCATGGGCAGGGTGAGTGTGAGCACCAATTATCATCCTAGCCTTTCTCACACACCAAGTCTTCCTCAGATCATCAATTGATGGAAGTGAAGAACCAATGACTTTTTCCACTGTGCTTACTAGCCTTAGGAGATCCTTGCTATCAGATGACAGACAACCCTCTCTTCCTACCACCCAACATTACAATCTGTGAGAGATGCACTTGCATAGCCAAACTGGAAGCAAAGCTCTCTCCGGCCAAGTTTGTGCTAGACAGTCAAGAGGAGAAGGTTAACACCTGCACTACACCTCAAGTAACACATAACCCTTCAAAACCCACACCATTAACAGCCATACATAGCAACAATAAGCCCAGATATGCGGAGGTCCTTAACATTAACCTGCCCAAGCAACAAGGGCCTCTGAAGATGAAACACACAACAAACACCAGTCACAACCAAAGTGACACATAGCTCACAATACCAGTGTGCCACCCAACAACAGCCTCTATGGCAAGACAATGTACCCAACACTTTAATCATAGCAGTCTCTATAGTAAGGCACACTGATGTCCCACTCACCAGGCAGAACAAGGAGAAAATTACAGTCAGCTGTCTGTCAGGCGCCAGGATCCACCACATAACACATGCACTGAAGTCACTCCACAAGTACAAATATGACTCTGTCATCGCCCATGTTGGAGTGAATGACTTGAGACATACCTCCCTGGACAACATGAAAAGAGACATGGAAGAGCTCTCAGATCATGTGGCCCAGGTAGGTATGACCCTAGCCCTGAGTAGCATCCTGCCATCACCCAGAATGATACCACAGTATAAGGACAAAATGATTGACATCAACAATTGGCTAAGCTTCTGGTGTCATTCAAAGGGGATCGAGTATCTGTCTGCCTGGGAAGACATGATCAACAAACCATGATGCTTTGCTAGAGATGGTCTGCACCTGTTACCCCTGGGATTCAGGTTACTGGTTAAAGCTCTTGCCACTCATATAGTGCCTTTTGTAGGCAAGGTTCAAATGACAAAGCCACCACCATAACAGATACAAGCATGCAAAATCTGAAGGTAATGCTACTCAATGCTAGAAGTCTAAACCTCAAAATGCACTCTCTCGAGGCACTCCTAAAAATGGAGAACATCGATATCTGTGCAGTAACTGAGACCTGGTTCAAGGCTCCAGAAAGCATCACTGCAATACCAGGCTACAACTCTTACCACACTTTTCGGCCACCAAACCAAGACCTAAACACTAAAGGTGGAGGATTGTCCATATTCACAAAGGATATTCACACCTCCAGGCTAGTCTATGCAGCCTGTGCAGCAGTGTTCACATAAACCCTGTATGGACATGTTAATAAGCTGCAAAGAGGCAGCCATACCCACCAGGGAGAAGTATAGAAGTAACTCAAAATCAAGACATCCTGGTGGAATCAGAGAATCTATAGGCTATATAACAAAAGGAATAAACTTATGGCAAAACTTAAGAGGTGCAGCACACAGCAGGATAAAAGAGCTCTCATCAATATAAACAAAAAAAAAAAACAAAACACAAACAAAAAAACAAAATCAGAGGACAAATGAAGTCTACCAAAGCCAGCTTTGAGGTTTGTCTGGGCTCTCAGGACAAGGCCAACCACAAATGATACATTAGCTATGTCTGAAACCTCAAGGGCAATACACAATTGTGTGCAAATCTCACTGTAAATGGAACCACCTATAATGAGCCAGAAGATATAGCAAACCTCCTGGCTGATAAATTCAGCCGCAACTTTACCCCTCTCTCCCCCTCAACCTTTCCTCAGGTAATACAATCAAATATAAGTCCCCTAATATCATTGGGGAACAGGTCATTAATGCTCACTGCATCAATGGGCCCAGAAATATCATAAGGATGCCTTCTAAATAGCATGAAACATGACCTGTCAGGGCCTCTGGAATTACTATATAACTGTAGCGATGAAACAAGCTTCCTTACTCATGAATGGAGAACAGCAACAGTCATCCCTCTGCACAAAGATGGGCCATCTACAGACCTTGGAAACTACAGACCTAGAAGTCTCACTAGTGTTATATGTAAAGCCATGGAAATAATTATCATGGGAATGATTAATAGAGATGTAGTACACCTCTGGACACTGGACCAAACCCAGTTCAGTTTTGTTAAGGATGGTTCATGCATATCTAGCCTGGTGGACCTCTTTGAGAAGGTAACCAAAGCAATGGATGAGGGAAAAATGGTTTACACTGCCTACCTTTTCCTGACAAGGCACTTGACACTATAACCCTATCAGGCATTGTTGACACACTCAAGAGGTTAGGTGTAAACTTGTATATCAGTCAGTGGATAACCACTGGCTCACAGACAGACCCCAAGAAATTAGCACTGGGGAGTCCACCTTTACAAAAAGGCCAGTCACAAGTGGACTCCCTCATGAATCAGTCCTTGGACCACTCCTTTTAGCATTTACCTCTATGAAGTTAAGGCCATGGTCAGTGGTCTCTGGCTGTCTAAATTTGCAGATGATTGCCAATTAGGAGCTGTCATTGCAGCCCACACTGACACAAATGTTCTCCAGGAGGTGCTGACACAGACATACAATTGGTGTCAGAGCCATGGGCTAAAACCTAAATGCCAAGAAATGCACAATACTATCCTTTTTAACATCATCCATCCCTGGTAACTATCATATTGACAGCACACCTCTAACAGTTAACCCAGTAGTCAGGGACTTAGGAACACACATAGATAGTAATCTAGCCTTTGACTGTCATGTGTGTACAGTATGGAGGAAATCATTCTATGACCTGTAACTTATAAACAAAGGTTTAGCATTTAAGTCCAAGGACATAATTTTTTCACTGTATTCGGCATTCATCAGACCTATCATTAAGTGCAATGACTCTTTGGTATGTACCTAACCAGGCATTTCTGGCAATTAGAATATCCACAGAGGTTTCTCATTAAACCAATACAGGGTGTAAGTAAAATGTCCTGTGCAGACCATGTCAAGGCATCCAAGAAACAAGCAGCACCAGAATTACCCATTCTCCAGATCTACACCTTGCCTGTGGTACAAATAGGACATGCTGGAGAGACAGGTATGTATCCCACAGACTAGACCTTATATGGAGCAGGCTCCCCATCTATGTAAAGCAGAGTTTTCCCCTAATGCAAATCAACTGCAAGTTGCACAATTGGATGGGGAACAGGACATTCATCTCTGGTTTGAGGCCTATGTCTCTAATGGACAGAGACAAACTGTAAATGGTTCATCTCCCAGGCTCCTGCTTGTAAATGTTTCATCGCTCAAACCCCTGCTTACACTTATCAAGGATATCAGACCTTGTCAGAGATTTGGGATACATGGCTAGTCTTAAAGAAACCCTTGTATTAATTTGCCTAGTAAACACCTATGAACCTAAGAACCCATGAACCTATACTGTAGTACCTTTCTGATGACATTTGTCTTC
This sequence comes from Protopterus annectens, assembly GCF_019279795.1. Classification (NCBI taxonomy): domain Eukaryota; kingdom Metazoa; phylum Chordata; order Ceratodontiformes; family Protopteridae; genus Protopterus; species Protopterus annectens. Next base: position 312,858,000 of record NC_056725.1, read on the forward strand.
TGTGCTGACATTCAATCCTGTGCTCTGGCATTGATGGGTTGATTGTAAATGTGTACCCATAGGTGAATACTACACATTCATAAAAGTGAAACATAAACATTTCCATGAGACACATTTCATTGTCATCAGACAGAGAAGCTGCAGAATGTGCAGAGCAACAACACTTAAGAGTAACTGTGGTACCTGTGGCAGCCTTGGTGTACAGCCAGATCCAGACTGAGGGAACCCATCCCGCTGGAAATTAAGGGATGTGTTCAAGGCAAGTATGTTAGCCAAAGTTATTATTAGCAGAGTAAAATGCAACATGCTTGGTGTGTCCTAGAACAAGGTAGGGGGACATTAACCATTATGTCAACCATTTGAACAACTGTAAAGTCACGTGTTATGTCATGGCAGTCATCTGGAATGTGTGTGCTGTCAACCCTTGCTTCTAGCACAACCTCTATATATATATATATATATATATATATATATATATATATATGTTACTTTTACAGCTGTGGTTGTCTGTAATATCACTGGCAAATCATTGTGGACTGTAGTCTGATATGACTAGGCCACATTTGACTTGCATACTTCAAATTCCTCTGAGAATTCATGCTAATGCATAACCTGACATTTTAGGCAGTTAAGTAAAGGGAATGTAGTACCCAAATTAACTATTAACCAAGAAAAGGTACCACAGAGACCACCAAGTTGCAAAATCCGCAAATCCAGTTTATTCCAAGATGAAGGTTAAGACCAAACAGAATGATGAACAATGGGCATATAAATAAACCCATTAAAATCCCCACATTTTCATCCCTATGGACTTCTTCAGATGTTTAATGACATAATAACGAGAAAACATTCAGTTATATACCCTCCCTAGTTCATAAACAACCAATAAGATGTAGACATTAAAAAAAATTAAAAACAATTAAAAACCTTTAAAACTTCCTTGCAAAAACTTTTAACCAAATCACCAAGCAAAATAAATATGCATTTATCACATAAAAACAAATGTTATGTATATAAGGAATGATCTACATATAGAAATATATTGCCAAAAAGTATGTATTTAAAATTGTAACTGTTAACCTATCGAGAAAAAATACTTTACCACCATCTAGTGTTTTTTTTTCAGATAAATACAATAAATTCAAACACTTTTAAAACTAAATAAAATGTCTTCAGGAGATCCTTTAAATATAAAGCAAGTGCAATTCTTTAAAATCATCTTACTATAACCTTGCTACCCACAACTTCAACACTGGGGCTAAAGAGACAATATCATTGACTCCAGGAGGCTTACTGGCTTCCAAAACTATTTGCCAAATAAACCTCTCTGTATTCAGTTCTGGTTTCCCAAAACCCCCTATTTCATCAGTAGGAATTTCTTCCAGAACATAAAATGAAAAATGTGCCTCTGTATATTCTAAAGTGTGCCTATATAACACAGTCCTTTGGTTGATAGTGTGCATATCATAAATGTGTTCGTATATCCTTCTCCTCAATTTTTTCTTGGTTTTGCCCAGATAAAATGCTGTACATTTGTTACATAATCCAATATAAACCACCCCTTTTGAATCACACTTCCTAATAAATACTTATCCCTAGACTCTAAAAAATGGCCTCTTTATTTAAAATGTATTTACACTGTGAGCAAAAACTGCATTTATATGTACCCACTCTATTCCTGTTACCACTTTTAATTTTTGGCTGCTCTAAAAGGTCCTTAATATCGGGGCTCCAACTATAAATAATTTTTAAAGGAGTTTCAAAAATATCACAGAGATCCGACAAACTAGCAAATTTCTGACATTCATGTTGCAAGATGTTTCTAATAAATGAATTACAATTAAATTCTGTTATAAATAGTTGTTAATAATCCATACCTCTCTTAGCTTCTATTGGCAAAGTTCCTTCTTTAGCCTGTCCATTTACATTAATATAATATCAGATTGTGTTACATCCATAACCATGAGCATTCCTTGAGAATTCCTTTCTGAATATGTCTGTGCCTCCATGATGGCACTAAACATATGCCGAGTGACATGTGATGAGACACACCTATCAATCCGCTTGTGTGGAATCTCGCCAACAGTTTGGCTATGATCGGTGTCGATAGCCACTGAAGCCACAGTAGCTACACTTATATAAAAAACACAAAGCAAGTGTAGAAACACACCAGACTACAAAGCCAGCAAAAAAAATGCCACCAATCTTATATTGCAGTTATTATTACAGTAACTACACTTCCCTGTTCAATGTTTTCACCCTCCAACTGTCCAATATCAGTGGCCTCAGGGGACTGGGTATGCATAGTCATAGTGGCTATGTACAGTGATAATGAGGGTGGATGACGGATGTCAACCTCTCTGTCAGATGAAGCCTCTGCAGCCCCCAGCTCTGCTTCTATTTGGCCACCATCATTATCAGAGTCTTAAGATGCTGACATCAAGTGGTTTAGGGGACAAAGACCAGCGTCCCTGGTCACTTGTGATAAAGAGGAAAAAGCAATACATTAATTCTTGCACTACTATGCCCTGCAGTACAATGGTGCAATATATGTTAAGCTGTATACACTGCTGTTACTATTACAGCCTTGCATACCTCCCAAGCCTCACAGAGTAGGACATGTGGACATTATTTTCTAACCCCAGTCTTTAATTATTTGGAAATAATTATTCAGTAAACAAGAATCTTGTGAGCAAAAATGAAATTATGTACACTGTGGACATTCTGCATAAATTTTCACAGTGTTAACAGTTATGACAATCAGTAATGTCCTGACAACACTTTCAAGTCAATCACTATGGTCATACCTATAAGGCAGAGGTATGAGTCTAAACTGTGGACATTCAGAAAATATCTGTACAGCTGACAATCATGCAGACAGTATATCAATCCAGCCAGCAAGCCTGGGATGACACTTTAGCTAATACATTGAAATATATCTATATCTTTGACAAAACAGTTTTCTGCTTACCCAGCAGCAGGAGCATGATCTCTTCCAATTCCTGACCATCCTAAAACAATTTGAGGGAAAGGTAATGGTAAAAGCACCACATATTGAAGTACAACAGGGATAATATGTCCAAAAATCTTACTTCTACACTAACTGCTACTATGAAAGGTATGTGGGTGACAATCTCTACATGAGCTTAAAACTGCAGCTAACTTACACCCCCCCCCAAAAAAAAAAAACTGACACCGATGTAAATCTATATACACCCTGACAGGATAAATGCAACAATATTCTACTGCTGATCTAACTGAGCATATATGGACTATCCTCTTGAGAGGAACATGTTCCACCCATGTCCACAACTTATTGACTGATGGACACATGGGAGCTGTTCAGTGTAGCAAGATTTGCCAGGAATTCTTCTGTGTCTGAGAGAGGCTGTTCTGCTGCAGGCCCACTACAAGTGACCTGATGATCCCTGGCCATGTCAGCTATGCATCTCCTTACTGCAATAATTATATCCATGGGACAGTGTCGCACCTGCTCATAAATATTGATTTTGGTGACCCATGACATTGATGTTATGCACCCGTTCATCCCTCAGGGCTACACCTTCTGATCTATTTGCCCTTCCTTGGGACAGTATGACCTGGTAATGTTGCTGCAAAGTGTCAATGATGATGTTGTTTTCTGCCTCAGAAAATTGTGTCCTGTGATGTGCATTCATAATGTTTCCTAAAATACAAAGAAATGAGAACACATGCAAGGATCACATACGTATGAGTAAACTATGTAGACATACAGCAGTAAAGTAAGGCTATCAGTATTCATTGCTTGATTACACATCTCATATTCAACAGTGTACCAATCATACAAAGCGTGTGGATGCAACTAGGATAGTAGCAACGGTGACATATTCCTGTTTGTGCCATGACAGATACTCATGTATGCTCACCCACCCACCCACCTCAAGAGTCCATTTTAGTGTGCCCCATTGCAGGAAACCTCCTCCCCACAAATAATATGTATACACAATAGTAATAACAAAATAGCAGTGTACTATTACAACTGCTATCAAAGGAAGTAGCCAGGAGACCTGTATACCTAGATATTACACAGCATTATACCCTTGCTGTACCCTACATCCTCTGTAAGTGTAACAGGGCTGGAGATCAATGCCATGTCATCAGTACAGTTGTAACAAAGGCTTACTGATGTAATCCCCATTCTCCCTAAGTATATTCAAACATATGCATCATGTTGGAAACAAAATGGTTACCTACCTGATTGAGTACAATACTCCTCTGTTGAAAGAAACTGCTATACAAGTAATGTGTCAATGAGTTAGACATAAGAAGTAACTGTCATACACACTGGTTTACCTAGCTACAAAGTTGCCTTTTTATGCTGGTTCTCATTAGCAGGTGATTACATTTGAATCAATCTGTGGTTCAGAACTGCTAAAATCAGCCTACATAGCTGATTTGTAGTATAATAAGCCAAACAAATGCAACTACTCAACAAGATATAAGGCCTCAATGTAGATTCATCCCCTTTCTTATATGTTGGGGTGAAAATTAGTGGGGCAAAGATACAACATCAGCACAGAAAACATTTTTGTAGTAGCTACTTTTTACATATAGATGTGTGTGTTACAGGCTGAAGCTGATGCTGCTGCAGGCAATAGGCATAGACAGAGAAGCTGCAGAATGTGCAGAGCAACAACACTTAAGAGTAACTGTGGTACCTGTGACAGCCTTGGTGTACAGCCAGATCCAGACTGAGGGAACCCATCCCGCTGGAAATTAAGGGATGTGTTCAAGGCAAGTATGTTAGCCAAAGTTATTATTAGCAGAGTAAAATGCAACATGCTTGGTGTGTCCTAGAACAAGGTAGGGGGACATTAACCATTATGTCAACCATTTGAACAACTGTAAAGTCACGTGTTATGTCATGGCAGTCATCTGGAATGTGTGTGCTGTCAACCCTTGCTTCTAGCACAACCTCTATATATATATATATATATATATATATATATATATATATATGTTACTTTTACAGCTGTGGTTGTCTGTAATATCACTGGCAAATCATTGTGGACTGTAGTCTGATATGACTAGGCCACATTTGACTTACATACTTCAAATTCCTCTGAGAATTCATGCTAATGCATAACCTGACATTTTAGGCAGTTAAGTAAAGGGAATGTAGTACCAAAATTAACTATTAACCAAGAAAAGGTACCACAGAGACCACCAAGTTGCAAAATCCGCAAATCCAGTTTATTCCAAGATGAAGGTTAAGACCAAACAGAATGATGAACAATAGGCATATAAATAAACCCATTAAAATCCCCACATTTTCATCCCTATGGACTTCTTCAGATGTTTAATGACGTAATAACGAGAAAACATTCAGTTATATACCCTCTCTAGTTCATAAACAACCAATAAGATGTAGACATTAAAAAAAATTAAAAACAATTAAAAACCTTTAAAACTTCCTTGCAAAAACTTTTAACCAAATCACCAAGCAAAATAAATATGCATTTATCACATAAAAACAAATGTTATGTATATAAGGAATGATCTACATATAGAAATATATTGCCAAAAGTATGTATTTAAAATTGTAACTGTTAACCTATCGAGAAAAAATACTTTACCACCATCTAGTGTTTTTTTTTTCAGATAAATACAATAAATTCAAACACTTTTAAAACTAAATAAAATGTCTTCAGGAGATCCTTTAAATATAAAGCAAGTGCAATTCTTTAAAATCATCTTACTATAACCTTGCTACCCACAACTTCAACACTGGGGCTAAAGAGACAATATCATTGACTCCAGGAGGCTTATTGGCTTCCGAAACTTTTTGCCAAATAAACCTCTCTGTATTCAGTTCTGGTTTCCCAAAACCCCCTATTTCATCAGTAGGAATTTCTTCCAGAACATAAAATGAAAAATGTGCCTCAGTATATTCTAAAGTGTGCCTATATAACACAGTCCTTTGGTTGATAGTGTGCATATCATAAATGTGTTCGTATATCCTTCTCCTCAATTTTTTCTTGGTTTTGTCCAGATAAAATGCTGTACATTTGTTACATAATCCAATATAAACCACCCCTTTTGAATCACACTTCCTAATAAATACTTATCCCTAGACTCTAAAAAAATGGCCTCTTTATTTAAAATGTATTTACACTGTGAGCAAAAACTGCATTTATATGTACCCACTCTATTCCTGTTACCACTTTTAATTTTTGGCTGCTCTAAAAGGTCCTTAATATTGGGGCTCCAACTATAAATAATTTTTAAAGGAGTTTCAAAAATATCACCGAGATTCGACAAACTAGCAAATTTCTGACATTCATGTTGCAAGATGTTTCTAATAAATGAATTACAATTAAATTCTGTTATAAATACTTGTTAATAATCCATACCTCTCTTAGCTTCTATTGGCAAAGTTCCTTCTTTAGCCTGTCCATTTACATTAATATAATATAACCATAAAATAGGTTTAAACCTGCCATTCCTACCCTGTAAGACTTCATCATACACTTTTTCAATTAGCTCAGTGGGGTAACCCCTATCTAAAAACATTCCTTTCAAAACATTACAGTCATTTATAAAATCTTGATCATTTGAGGACATTCTACAAATTCATACATATTGCCCTTAATAATACCTATCTTCTGATGATAGGGATGCACACTTGTGTAATGAAGTAATGAGTTTGAATAAGTTTGTTTTCTAAACACTTTTGATTGAAAACTCTCCATGCTTATATAAACTAACAGCTAAATAATTAATTATATCTCAATTGAAATGGTAAGTAAACCGTAAGAACCCAGTTGTGCCAGATATATATTCAAAAAATCCAAAATTAAGTGCACAAAACCGGAAATGGAGTGACTGTGAAGGCGTTTATGCTTTTTTATTTTTTTATGGTGTTCGTTTGCTCAATAAATTAACTAACTAAATTGGAGTTCTCCGCTTCCGGTTTTGTGCACCTACTTTTGGATTATTGTTTTTTTTGTGCTATTCCACTAATATATTCAAAGTAATCTTTAAACCTATCCTCTGTGTCAATCCAAAATATAATAATATCATCCAAAAATCTTTTATTTAAAACCCAACAATTTTTATAACAAGAATTCAATATAAATAAATGCTCCCACACCATCAAAATTCAATTTGCATACAAAGGGGCACACCTCACCTTCATAGCAACTCCACTGATTTGCTGAAAAAAATTCTCCTTCAAAATATATAAAATTATTCTATAAAACCCTCTCCATTAATGTCAAACAAAGTCAAAAATCTACTTGAGAAACATTACCAAATATAGTAAGGGCTTCATCAAACCAACTTAGCCTCTCCACGTGTAGGATACATCCAAACAAATCAACTATATAGTTACAAAACACAATTGTGCTAAACAAAGATCAGGGTTTACACTTCTTAAAAAATTCCATGAGTCCCTTAAATCATTTTTTATCTTCTCTTGGGATCATTTTTAATTTCACATCTAAAAATTTTGCTACAGGGGCTGTTACAGAACCTTCAGCAGCAACTATGGGTCTCAGGGGGGGTCTAGTGGATCCTTATGTACTTTTGGTATGCCAAATATTGCTGGAAATCTTGGATGATCATTATTGAAAAAAGAAAAGTTTTCATATCTATAATACCCTTCATCACAAAATCTTTCAACATCACATATATACATTTATAAGCTATATTGATCTAATTTTTTGGAAACTCTAACATATTTATAAATGTCATCCAACAGCTCCATCATTTTAGCTTCATAGTTGATTGTATTCATTAAAACTATCCCACCCCCTTATAAGGTTTCATTACTCTTAATAACCTGTTTTTCTTTAATTCTTCCAAGACTTTACTTTCACATGGGGGTAAGTTAGGAGAAACCTTATTAGCCAAAACCCCTTTCCTGAGCTCATTCTCAACTAAAATTTAAATTTTTTTAGGTTGATTATAAATACTTTTCCTCCTTAACTCATATAATATAGCCCCATTATTTTCATCCCTGTATATCAATTCCAGGTGTTTCTTTCTTAAAAAAAAAATTTAATTCTATTATTAACTTGCTCGTGTCACATTTCCTTCTTGGAATAAAGTTAAAGCCATTAGAAAACAAACCAAAATGTCCTTCATTCACTTCTACATCACTATAATTACATATATTGTCACCCCTGTATGTCAGTTTAAAACTTTCCCTAAAAATTCCTTCATTTTGTACTTCATTTAGAATCAAAACCTATCCTGACTCCTCCCCCTCCATCGATTGTAATTATAGTGAGGAGGATGCTTGTTCATTAACCTCTCTGATCTCAGAAGGGGGGATACTCTAAAGGGTTCTGATAATTAAACCGTACATCTGCACTATCATATCTATAACTTTCCATATAATTTCCCCCATCACCTCTACCCTCACCTGCATTATCAGCTTGCCTCTCATCTCATGTAAAGTGGTTCGTGTAACTTCTAGGTTGAAGTTAACCCTGTCCTTCCAAATATTCAGTCCTATCCCTTTCAAGTTTCCTTTTTTTCCTATTAAAGATAGCATAACATTTTCTGTCCACATAATCCCTGATTTCAAAATATTTTTTCTTGTAACCCTCAACTGTAAATAACAAATCATTAATTATTATTTTTTTATTTAAATTATCTGTTTCCCCTAGAATACAATCCATTTCCTTTTCATTATGCTTTATAAGGGCTTTCACGATTTCCATACTACTTCTATAAAAATAGTTAATAGTTCCTTATGGAAGTTGGAGCCCTCAACTACATCGTTAGCATATTTCCACATCCTCAAGCACAATTCACACACACTATTTCAAATACGCATTTTTAATACAAAGAGATCTATGTTTAAACAAATGCTGTTCCATATATTTAATATTGTCCAAATAACTATTTATGTGTCCATCATTTCTCTGTCCAGTCTCATTAGGCTGGTAACTACTAAAACTGTATTTTCTAGCCAACCAAGAATTCAACTGAATGTCTGTAGTGATATTAAGTTCAAAATTAGAGTTACAGTTACCTCTATTATTGCTCGTTCCTTGAGTGCCATTACTGATTTGTTCTTCTTGCCCAATATTGCGGTTTCCTTCAGCCAGTATCTTAGGAGTCCTTAGGTAATCCATATCTGTATCAGCAACCTCCTCATTATTTAAGGAAATGCCATTATTTTTCCTCATTATTCTTTTACTCCCCGTTGCAGTGACTGGAGGCTGCTCCACCTCCTGGTTGAGATTCTAGGCACTTTCTAGGGTGGTAATAGCAATAGTTAAAATGCGTTCCTATCTGTAGTCCTTTACCTTCCATTACTAGAAGCAGACATTCCATCTGTACTGCTTTGGGTGGATAAATAGGTGAAGAGATAGTCATACATATCCCAATTTATAATGGTGATGTACACAGGGATGCATTTTAAATTCCAGACACAGCTGCATTTGAACCTAGAATTATGTGAACCAAAAAATAAATGCTTTCAAAGCATTTACCAGATTGAGCTACAAAGTCAGTGATAATGCAAGTGTGCTTTACATGTTGTACAGATAATTGCACCCTGAACTGCTGTTACATACCTCACTTACACCTATTACTATGTGTATGCCTTTATAGTGACTTATTTCTCTACCAAATTCACAGTTAGCTTTCTATTTTTCCATTAATCTTTTAGCAGATATACTGTGTGATGCGGTGTGATGTGCAGCATCACATAAACACACTTAATGATGAGAAAATGACAGTTACTATGTTTGCTTAAAGCACCTGTGCTAATTAATTGACTGTGTTGCTTGGCAGATTGATGCACTATTGTTCAAGTCAGATTGTACTGGGTTTGATGTAGGGTGTAAGTGAACTTTCTGAACACGATTATTATGCTTTCACAATATATAATAATACAACACCATTTAGCTTAGCTGAGTGATGCTGCGCATAGGGCAGTATTGCACAATGATTCTTTAAAGAAAAGAAAATTGGGGAGATAGGAAAGTGGTGAAATGGGGTACAGGCAGGGGTAAACATAGCGGAAGGTAGGTAGGAATGTGCAGGAAGTATGTAGAAAAGAACTATAGTTATCCATTTCTTTCACAGCAACAACTCTGCACTTGCAAAGATTTTTAGCTGAATTTGGACTGTCACCCCCAAAGAAAGGGGTGACAACATAAGTGTGTTGTCAAGCCAATTGGATAAAAATTAAGTGTGCCCAGTGGGGACATGTGCAAAATGGAGAGCTATGTATGGGTCAATTTTTTTGCGGGAACAGATGCCTCTTTTTCAATTATTTATTTATTTATTTTGTTTATTTAAGGACAGAGTAGAATGTTGGGGAATGGACATAGGTATGTGTGGGGAAGGTAAGATATGAAGGAGAGTAAGCATTTGCAGACAGACAAGACATACAAGACAGCAGACAGGGCTGGTGAGGGACACAAGGGGGGTGAACACCTTGGTTGGTGAGGGGGTTGGTGGATCAAGATCCCATGGATATCAGACACAGTAACAATGTGACTCAAGTCCTCACCCATGGGACTGTCAGCACTGCACCTTCACTGCTCCTGTGGAGGCAGTGGCCGACACCAGTATCTGGGGACAGATTGCCCCACCAGGATGGATAGCATGCTCTCCATCTAGTGTAGGCATGCACCAACAGTCTGCTGCACAAGCCTACACACCATGACTGGCATTTGTTCACAGGTGAAATAGGCATACCCTTCACCTCTACTCCCAGAGGGGGGCACACTACTGGTCTGTGGTGTGGAACTACCTAAAGGAGAAGGTAGTGCAGGAGCAGCAGGTATGGTGCCACCAGACATGATGGGCCTAGGTGCCTCGGCTGCGGGAGGCAAGGTAGGTGGATTGCCAGCAACCGGCCTACATTGTTGCAATGTGGTAAGTAAAATAGAAACATAAAGGAAAAATAAACATAACCGAAACAAATGTAATTAATAACATAAAGGAAAACAAAAATGATTAATGGAAACAAATTGATAAATAATATAATGAGGAACACAACAATAAAAAATGCAAACAAAAGTTTATTTAACAGCAAAGGAATATTAAATTATACATAAGGACAACATAAGAGGTAATAACAAATAATATAATTATAACAAATGATAATAGTAAATATATTGATTAAATAAATAAAAGAAGAGAAGGGCTGGGGTGAGAGAAGAAAGGAGAACATAAGTAACTTCACAGATACTATATCTAAACATACTACCAATAAGTAATTTTATATATGTTAGATGTTACTTGTAACACCATTGACTGCTATGACATTTATTATTTGAAATACTACCCTATTCCTTACACATACACTATAGATCATATCGCATCCAGCAATCATTCAATGCGGCTTATATTGGATATATGATGTTCCACGTGCATACCTCTCAACCCCTTAGCACAGGACATTATGAGCCAAGCCATACATAATGGTGGTACAAAGGCAGAACAACAGGGAACATTCCTACATAGTGTGCTCATATGGTAGTTGCAAGATGTTCTGATAACAGATTTGCCATTAAAGTGCATTTTGAGTGATGTAATACATCTGCAAAGCAGAGGACCAGACATTTTTTTACTGACATTGATCCTCAGCAATGTGGCAGAGACTGGCGAATAAAACAAGATCATATACCAAACAGACCATCCATATGGGGCAATATTCAGTACATTCTGCAAAAATCGTGACAGCTGAGAGGTATGTCCGTGTGCACTGATTACACTTGACAAGTGGACAGTCATGGCAGTGTGCACTTCACATGCAACATAGTTACAGTATGTCTTATTGATGAAATGCTAAAACAGTATTGCAAACAGCACAATTTCTCAGTTTGCTGGTGTAGGATTAGAACCCACAAGCAGTGACTACAGTAATACTGAACATTTTATTTGAAATAATAAATTAGCAGAACACTGCCTCCATTTACACTTTATTGATTCGTTTTGTTTCAAATCTTAGTACATTTACACACATGGATAGCTATCTAGGACTTCTATTAACTTACATGTTTACCAGTCAGTTATTGACTGCAATCTACAGTATATTTCTGACAATGAGCAGACCACAATATTTACTCTTAATCTGGGTATTCCACAACATTAATGGTCGGAAGCTATGCTACATAGTACTGCATGCTTACTTGCTTTAACTTGCTTTAACAGTTCAGATATACACTGACATATTAATGAAACTCTATGATGTCCCAGGTATTTCATATATGATTGTTAAGACTGCAATATATGCATTTATTTCATTTTATTAATAAGTTGTGCATTCATTACCTTATTGATTTTCTTACACACCAAGCGCTTGCCTCATCTTGGCCAAACGCCTTGCATGGGTCCACATGTTGCAAGCCCTCTCTTCCGCAGCTATGGTAAGAGAGGGAAACCATTATGCATACCAGTTTTGTACAGGTTCAGCTTGTACATTTATAAATTACTAGAAAACATACTTGCATATCTGTGGGGTGTTCCCTACCCATGCCTCTTGGATCAAGTGATCCAAATTACCCCTCTTCTGTCAAGAGAGGTCATCATAATGGTGATGACACTGCTCACCAGTGCAGGGGATACTAGTCGCACTGGTCAGGTCCCTGGCCAAACTATCCCAGGCCTCAGACTTGCATTCTGAGCCATGATAGTTCTCCTGCAACAGCCGGGGTCCATCGTGCTGTACGAGGAGTCCAGTAAAATCCCTAGACTCCTGAACAACCTAACACTATGCCCAAAAGGGCCCTCCTTCCCCATGGCAGTGATATCCACACTCAAGATCAGAGTCCAAGGAATACTGCACAATTCCTGCCTATTGCCCTTTAAATAGGATGCACTCCCACCATTGCATGTCAAACTAAAACTTTCAGAAATGCACCGTGTTGCTTAGCATTGCTAAGACTTGTACAACCCATGTTTAAGCGAAGCTTAGCAACACGCAAGCAAGAAAAGACCATTACCCATGTTTAAGCAATGCTTAGCAATGTGCACATTTTCTAAATAGTACAATAATTGAATTTAAACTATACTGATGCTTCAGAGACCTGACACAGTTTCACAGTAGTGTATATAACAGGTGTCACTGATGAAGACCTACTAGACTGTAAGTCATCACTCAACCTATTTTGTTTCTACAGTAGTGAAGGGAACTCATGCATCTTCAGATATACTGTGAAGGTGCGACTGTAAGCATAGTGATGTTTAGCTGCACAGTTTTGGGCAATGCTAAGCACCATGCAGCTAAGACAATTGAAAACATCCGGTTTCTATATTTAGACATCTGGTATATGCCTAATGCATGGGTGCACAGAGCTAAACATAGCTAAATAACACACTGCATTGTGCAAACAAGTACATAAAAATAAAAAAAATAAAAACTGATCACACCCGGTTTCTATTTTTAGATGTCTGGTGCATGTCTAATGTGTGGTTGTACAATGCTAAGCACAAATAAATAATGTGCTTCATCATGCAAACAAGCACATAAAGTAAAAAAAAAAAATTAAATTAGTGAAATAAATTGTCTTGTACCCCTTTTGGTCAGGTTAATTGACTGACAGGTATATGCACGTGTAGTTGGTGTTACACAGATTCAATATCCCTGTTGTTCTGACCTCCCTTAGGTGTGCCACAACATTAATATGCAAGGTGCACTGCTGAGGAAAGATTGTGGCCATGTACATGGATACATTCCATGTAGGATCTACATGGAGGCTACAGACTTTATTGAATCCTGCCTTTATCTATTATGTACCTATGTTTTGAAATTTTTTACATGCGATGACTCTTGATATTGTCTAGTTGGATTTTAAACAACATGAGTTTTTGCCATGGAAGCGCATCCATAACAATTGCTTGAATTTTTATAAAAATGAAACTAAACAACTTGACAGTGACATTTCTTTTGTTCTATATTTGACCCTATTAAGGCCATTTACTGATGTACCTCATAATCCAATAACCAATACTTAACATATTAGCAAACTGTGGCATTAATAGAAAATGTTATAATGGGATGCAAAACTGGCTTTTAATCAGAAAGTTTAGAGTAGGGTTAAAAAAATTACATCTAGCATTAAACAATGTTTTTCAAAGGGTTCTTTGATCATTCATTTTGTTATCTAATGATTATATGTCACCTTTTCTGTTATCACCATGTGTATGGACACCACACTTTTCAGGTGATACTAAGGTAGGGACAATGGCAACTCTTGTTCAGGATGAGATGAAACTGTATTATTACCTTAACTCCTAAGAAGTACGGGCTGTTTCTACTGGGATAAGTTTCATTACCACAAAAAATGCACAGTGTAGCACTTTGGTATGAGTAATAATCAGACTCATTATTCTATCAATAATGCTATTTCACCTTAATCTGATCATGTAAGTGGCTTGTACTTTAGGGGGTAGAAGACAAATCCTTAAAATTCAAAGTTAATATGAGAATAGTAATAAGGAAAAGTTTCTTGGCTAGTAAAGATAGAGAACAATGTCCTGTAGATGTCTTCAGGTTCTGTTAATCCTCTTTAATCAATGGAAACACTTGTTATAGAATATGGATCTTTATTTTATAGTTATGGGCCTTAGTATATACAAACATTTGAAAAGGTACATACATTAAAGGAATTGCTAGATATTATGATATAGCATATTCCAATAAATGAAATAAACTAAAACTTTCCGTAATTACATTTTCTGAAAAAACATTTATAGTCATCAAATCTTTTAAAAATGGCAAATTAATTACCCAGCACAGTTGATATTAGCTTCTTAAGGAATCCATGTTTTACTCATATTATAGCTATTTGGTAGACAGTAAACAATGCCAATCTTAAAATAAATTATTGTAACATTAGAAGGGCTAAGTTAAGGAATTAGTTTCTTTTGAATATAATACAAATTAACACAATGACTTTGATAGATTATTCAGTAAATAGACTGGAGATAGAAAGTATGATCTCTTATAGAAATGGATGCAGGCAACACATTGATATTTTAACTCTTGTGTCTGATATCACAAACACACTGGAACATAAAATATTAAATGAAACAATGAGACACAGAAGCAGGATCATAGTCAATAATTTCCTGTGCCAGAATTGAGTTGATATCTGTCAAATGTGGGAAAATCTGCAAAAACATTCTAACAAATCATATGATATAGAAATGCAATTTTATTAAAGGACATCTCCATTAGACAATTTTCCTTTTCTCAATGGAAAACTGGGGGAGGTGGGATTTTAGTGACTAAGAAAAATCTGTCCACAATACGAGAAAACTCTATTCTTTATCAGTAAGCACTGTGAGATCGTTAACATCAACCTGGACTGTGATGCAAGGTTTCAGGAATGCTTATTTAAATATATACATTCACAGTAAAACTATGGAAGATTTGACACATACTATATATATATATATATATATATATATATATATATATATATATATATATATATATATATATATATATATATATGCATTATAAAGGAATAATAGCCTATATAACACCATGGGAAAAGAAATAGAGTATAATTTTATTTTACATAATAACAACATAGCTCTGAAAGGGATAATTGAAAAGTTTTCATAATATAGTGACTGTTTTTCACCACCATAAATTATTTCATAATTAGGGAATGTGATTTATAAACTTAAAACTGAAAGTATTTTATATTTTCAATGCAAACTGAATTATAAACTTTAAATATATTTTAATAGCAGTAAATTAGAACATTTACCATTGATAATGTTTTAATAACAAAAAAGGAAAATCAACTCAAGTAAAAAGATCTGAGGAGATTAAAATAATTAAATGGTATCAAAATCTACCTTTCCTAATAGATCATCTATGTCCTTAAAAGTGTATTACAGAAATCCCCATTATTAACACTTAGGAATACAAGCTGCCTTTTTCCATATGTACCCTTTTATTGACACACTGCTAATTATCTGCCTATCTTCTTAAAATTTTATTTTGTTCTTTAACTAATGTCTTTCACAATCTAGTTATGTTATTCCTTGATGGAAATCACTCCATGTTCACATTTCTTGGAGAACATTCTCAAAACAACACTGCCTTCACTTTTCTTGTTACTTTCTGTAACACTTCTCCATTTTTTTTCAGATGGGAACAGTCCACACATGTCCATTTCAATAACTAAGTTATCTCCCTCTTAAATAACCCACCCCTTCCTTTCTATTGCTTCTATGTCCAGTGCACCATGTTGAGCCTAATCAAACTATTTGGCTAGTACATAGAATCGGCTCCTTCTTCAAGTGTAACTTGAAATCTGTTAGCCAAACAATCGTACCTTCTATATAATATTTACTCTAAACAATCTGCCACACATGCATACACACACACACACACACACACACACACACACACACACACACACACACACACACACACATACACTAGAAGAAACATCTAACCTTGAATGAAGAACAACCATTACAAGCAGATGTTTCTCTGTAGATCATTACTAAAATGTACACATCATTTAGTGTATAAGAATAAAAACAAAAAGTAATTCAATATCCTCACTTTAATCGATATGAGCTTCTTCTGAAGAAGATTAAAGTGAGTGAAAGTGCTTAACTATTAACTCATTTACGGTCCTGTGTTTGGATTTATTGTTTCCACTGGTGTTCATTTTTTATCTGGTTTTGAGTTTGTTTTATTCTTATTTAATTCAATATCCTATTATTTAGAGGTTAGTCAATCGTTAACATATTAAACTCTGTTTTACTCCTTGCATTGTAACTCTGTTCAGTCAATTCAACATCAGAGATTTTTAAACATTGCCATCATTAATAATATTTCACAGTAACTACCTTATCATATAATTTTCACTTGATATGTCCATCTCCTCCATAAGTTGATTCACATCACTTACTCTTAGAATTACACCCACTCTATATCATTGCATAATAGCCTTTTTTCCAGTTAATGACAACAAAAATGACATTGCTTCTGCTTTTATTTTTCTACCACAACATCAGCATTTTTGTTAATTGCATTTCCTCTAACAATACATTATAAATTTTGTAACTAATTTTTTAATAGTTATGCTCAGACAAAAACAAAAATATGTTCACCTGCCACTAATACCCATCTTCACACTTGCAGCAGTCTGTGCCTACATTCACAAACATCACCATCAGTGTTTGTTATCTAAAAAAGTGCCATTTACCCCCTGGAAGTGGGCAGAGTGCATCTTGAGGGTTGTACTTGACCAGACACACAATCTTCAGACTTACTTACTTTGCAGTTCTTATGATCCTATAATCCTAAGAATTCCCTACATCTGAAGGATGATAGTGCATAAAAATGAAGTGCCTGTCATACCCATGTAAAAAATCATTACTTATATGACATAAATTAAGATATCTTACCTTAAGAATCCTAATACTAAGGGAGAGAGAGAATGTTTTAAGCCTTGACAGCAATTTCAATGTATTGAATTTCTTTTGTCTCTCTTTCTCTCTCTCAGTCTCTTTGTCTGTCTCTCTCTCTCACTTTCAGTAATGGACATAAAAGTTTGTTGCGATTTTCTTTCTTTTGTCCTTACAGGAAGAAAGAACATGTTGTACATTTTCATAATTTTTTTTTTATCAGAAATTTTAATTTTAAATGTCTGCTGAATTATAATTGAGTTGGTTCATCTGTTAAAGAATTAAATAATTGTTTCTGCAGTAGTGAAGGGAACTCATGCATAGTGCATCTAATTCCTACTGATTCAAGCTTTGTATTTAAGAAGAGAAGGAGTTTATAAGATTGCTGAAAAATCAACCTTAGTATAGATATTATACATTACATGCTGGCGAATATAAAGTTTGGGTTAAATTAAAGAGTAATATAAATGCTAGATAAATATAGAATTTGTGCTTGCTGTGATGGATGTGAGAAATGTAATTAAAAATGGCTTTAATTAACAAGGATGGGGTTTTACAGATGAGTGAAACTGAGGGAAATGACTACAGTAAGAAAGCAAATGGATTAAAAGATTCTAGAATAATTCCAGAACATGTTTCAGGACTGAGGTACACACTGTTTTTAAAAGAGAAAAATCACAGACTAGGAGTCTTGCCTGACATTCGTCTGTCCACTTTCGGCAGTGACATCAGCCTTAGGCTCCAAAGCAGAAACACTCCCCGGGATTCAAGAAGCTCGGCGCAAGGAAGGTTTTAGCCTTCCATTGAGCGTCCTCACTACAGATGGCGCAGCAGCGCCATTTGAATATGTATAATGGTGCGTCGCTGCAACCTTGACGTGCACAGGAAATGTGTGCAAGTGCAGGGGGCATGTACAAGTGCTCTACGGAGGCGTAAACATGCCCCAACACTTGCAAAACCTACTATGCCTACTAGTAGAGCCCACCCATAATAGTAAGTCAGTAATTCAGTGTCCATGGATACCGAAATGTATGCTAAGCATACAAGAGTGTCCACGAACAGTGAAATAAACTCAAAGTAGTAAACACACAAGCACGTAGTGGAATGTTGAGCCCTGTCCCTAGAACATTCACAATTAGATTCCCTGTCCCTGTGTCCCTATTATATATTCGAATTGCTGCAATATCGAAGGTGTAAACAAAGCGCAGTGTGTCTGTGCGTTGCTGCCCTCTGCCGAACATAGCTTACACATCAAATTCATTCAAATAGAGAAAAACATGCAGAATCAACATAAATGTCAATAGTGCAGTGTTTAGAGCATCTGCCTAACAAGCAGGCATTCATGGTTCGAGCCCAACAATAGCACATATCATTTTCCATGTGGAATGAATGTTGTTTTGCCGTAAAACTGACATAAGAGTATTGCATGAGATTTTAAGTGGCACTATCATAATGAATAAGGTACTAGTAAGCTGGTGTTAGCACAAATAAGCAGCAGTAAACACATATACGTACCAGTAAGCAAGTCTGAGTGCACATGCGTGGGTCTAAGCAGTGCCCAGCATAGGAAATGTATATAAGTATATACAGATATATAATATATATATATATATATATATATATATATATATATGAAGAAAGAACGACACAACAATAAAGCATACAAAAGGAATGAGAAGGGAATCAACAGCAACCCCAGTATTATATAGTGCTGTCAGCGTATGTCATATCCAGCTGGGCAGGAGTGAGCAAAGCACTGTTACTCACACCACAGGCAGGATATTACCAGTGGGAGTAGCATTGTTGATTTGCTAAGTCTACTTTACACACAGAAGGTAGTCCCTGGTGGGACTACCCAAAAATTGATAGGATGATTGGCCATCTGACCATTACACAAGCAAGGGTAGGTATGTTCAAGGACTAAATGGTGGGAGAGCCTGAGAATACATGAGTTGGGACAACATACGTGTAGGGCCCCTAATGCTTGGGAGAGGGCAATGTGTGGAGGTGTGTCATGGCTGCGATAACAAGTCGAAAATGGATGGTATGCTTGTATTTTGAACACAGGTGGGGTGGAGGAACTATGGGTATGAAATTATGGAGCCAGGCATTCCAGGGTTGGATGGGCTGGTTCTAATTGGACTGCCCCATGGAGGTCAGTGAGTTTGTTATAAGTATATATGCATAAACACATGCAGCAGTACATTCTCTGTAACACATTCATTCCATTTGCAGACATAAATAACATGAATGTGCCCTTACAAACCTCTACAGTAGATAGAATAATAGGGTGTGCAGAAGAGGGATGGGACGAAACTGCTAAAACGCAGAAGTGTGTACATGTCCAAAGTCAATGCTGTGCTGAAAATAATCAAATGTGAGGACTTTCCCACACATGGAATCATTCCTGTGATCTGCCTGCTATGGCAACGCCAATTACTAAAGCGGACTATTTGTAAAAGAAATACGCCAAACACGTACATAATTAGGCTCTCATGTGTAATGTGTGCATTACCACATAGTCATAATATTAATTTACTGTAGTGTCATGTTAACGGGAGTAAGGATGTAATGAAGTATAGAGTCTAATCTTGACATAAACACATGCGTGTCCCATGTGAGACAACCAAAAAATTACATATAGTATTCTTTTGGTCACTCATGTCATCAATGTTTGTGGACTAAACGTCTGGGAATTCTGAGGATATGTGGACTGAGTCAATCAATGGGATGGGTCTATAGGAGTACGGAGTGGCCAATGTGTAGTGGTGTGGATACACCACGGATCTGACTGGAGCATGGATGCCTGCAGTGTTAGGGAGGTGCTGGTGTGTGTGTTTGGGAAACCAGGAGCCATGGGTACATGGGTATATATGCAAATGAAGCAGCACAGCAATAGTGTATTGGTTAGAGCAATCACCTAATGAACAGACATTCCCATACCAAATCCCACTGTATCACATACCATTTACCATCGGTAATCTGTACATGAACATATTGCGACATCTGTCCGCTATATAACCTGCAAAATATCAATTAAAAGTTAACTGGAGTGAAGTGTTAGTGTCATAATGAATAAGGCACTAGTAAGCAGGTCAAGCATATATAAACACCAGTAAGCATGTGTAAGTGCGTTTGCGCGGGGTATGTATTGCTTTACAGACACATATAGATATATATATATATATATATATATATATATATATATATATATAGAGTTATATATCTATATATATATATATATATATATATATATATATATATATATATATATATATATATATATATATATAGATATATTAATATATCCATATATATATATATATATATATATATATATATATATATATATAATTATGTATATATAAATATATATATATATATATATATATATATTTATATATATACATATATGTATAGATATATAAATATATCTATATATATATATATATATATATATATATATATATATATATATATATATATATATATATATATATATATATATATATATATATATATATATATATATATATATATATATATATATATGTGTGTGTGTGTGTGTGTGTGTGTGTGTGTGCGTGCGTAGATATACACATGTGTGTGTGTGTGTGTGTGTGTGTGTGTGTGTGTGTGTGTGTGTGTGTGTGTGTGCATGCGTAGATATACACAGATACACAGCTATAATAGGAAACAGCACACAAGAATGACAAATGTTCACAGGCTATGCCAATGGAAGTGAGGAGCCCAAGCAAGAAACATGAAACACGTAGCATGACCTTCCAGAACCCCCAGCCGGACATGGGAAACATACACATGAACAATGTAAAGAGTCCACTGCTCCCCAGACCACAGACAGGATACAACTGGGGGAGGGTGCACAGTGCACCCATGAATTCTACTCTTGGAACACAGACAGAAGCATCCCTTGCGGGACACCCCAAAAACTGCCAAGACCAAAAGAAGGTGATAGACCGACCATTCTGACTGAGGTGTATACATACTCGGAATACAAGGGTGGGAAACCCTGATGACCCATGGGCCGAGACAATTGTATGAAATGGGTCCCGTGAAGTAGAGAGAGGACCGCGTGTAATGGTGTGTTCAGAACAGACCAGGACCCAGATTAAGGATGGGTGCTGTTGAGGAGGTGTGGGAGGGGAACTATAGGTAGCTACTTATGGGTTTAGGTGTGCAGGTGTTGGCTGATGTGGGCCTATAAGGACAGCCCTAGGGATGTAAGCGAATGTGTTCATTGGGCAGAGGCGGCACCCAGTGAGCAGCAACACCCACTACGAGTCCCACTTCAGCAAAGTGTAATATATATGGCAAGGAATGGAATAACCAGATGTAGACGTATATATGTAGAGGTATGTGTGTGTATATCTACCCATAGCGACATAGGGGTAAGCCTCTCCCTCTCTGTAGTACAAATGTATACATACAGAGACAGAATACAGATACATACCCTCATATTAATATATACATATGCAGATACCCATAGACCCTATGCTGATATGTTGTGTGATATATATATATATATATATATATATATATATATATATATATATATATATATATATATATATATATATATATATATATAGAGAGAGAGAGAGAGAGACAGCAAAATAAAAATATACCTGTATGCATACATATACAGATATATCTGTATATAGTAATGTAAATAGATATATATATATATATATATATATATATATATATATATGTGACTGTAAATATACACATGTATATAGCTAGGATATGATACAGCAGTTACGAGTAACATATGTTCACAGGCTGTGCATATGGGGATGAGGGGTCCAATAAACAAACGTGGAACAAGTAGCATCAACACCCCCAACCCCCCAGCTAGGCCGGTGAGACATAGAGACACACAATAAAGGTAAACACACCACTGCTTACCAGAACACAGGCAGGATACTACCAGTGGGAGAGACCTGCCAGGTCTAATATTGAAACAAAGACTTCGATGTCACTTGTGGGACACCAAAAATTAATGATTGGAGGCAGTCCCGGTAATGACTTATCAAACCAGGCTGTAGATGTACATGGACCAGTAGGTTGTGCAAGCCTGATAACCCATGGGTCGACACAACGTACATTTGTCCCGACATGGGGAGAGTGGGCAATGTGTAGTGGTGTGTTTATACCCCACCTGCACCCACAGTAAGAATGAGTGCTGTAGAGGAGTCGCAGGTGGGGGTACTATGGGTATGCAATTATGGGCCTAGGCGTGCAGGTGTTGGCTGGCACAGTCATATTAGGACCACCTTGGGGATGTAAGTAATATTCCAAAATGGGCATAGCTGATGCCCATACCTCTCAGCCCCTAAGAGCACATCCACTGTACAGGCCATAAACCACTCGGGGAACAAATAGGGACCATACCTCTGAACTTTCCCCGATTTCCAGGGACGTCCCTGATTTCGACTCAGTTTCTAATTCTGTCCCACTTAAACCTGCCTAAAACTAGTGACATTTGGAAGAAAGGTGGTGAATTACACATAATGAATAACGACAACAAGTAAGAGTTATAAACATCATTTACCTCAGAAAATGTGTATGAATTCATATGTTCTGAGTCTGTCAATGTGTCAGGTTAATAGATAATTTAAATGTGTCACTGATGTTGTTATGCCATGTCCCAAATTCAGTTTGTATTTTTCCCCTATCGTATGAGAGGTCTGATAGGGACAGAAAGCACATATTCCACTGACAACCTTAGAAAGATGATAGAATATTAGGTATGCAGTAGCATGACTTGGCTGAAGGATGTGGGTTCCAAAACCCAATTACTTGTTTGCATTGAAGAGTGTCAGTTCCCATGTATTAGCCAGACAGGGGCAGATTGTAAGAGGAACACACCAATAATATGAATCAAACTCTGGACAGGCTGCAGATTCCGTACAGTCGAATGGCATGCTGTCACCTAATGAGCAGCCATTCCTGACACTGTAGGCATGTAATCTGATGTAATAGGCATCACAAGGTAATATCGTCGTCTTCACGCCCACCCAGGGGTGTGAATGTCAGATGCAAACAACAAATGCTGTGCATTTGCAAGTGTGGGAGCAAGCAGGTGTAAGCCTGTTTATCTGCCAGTATGTGAGTATTACACTGGTAAAGCAATGTAGAAGCTAACTGAGTATAAGAAACTGTAACCAGAGGTTAGCATTGCTTAGCACCGTGCAAACCCATGCATACCCACTGACAACTGCTTTAATGTGCCTTAATCACTCTGTATCCAATGGCCGTGTTCTGCCCTGCAACAAAATAAATGGCCTCTGCAAGGCTCGAAACCAGGACCCTGCACACACAGCTATTGTGATTTACCACTAAGCCATGGCAGATATACAGACATCGGACCTTATCACAAACATATCATCCAGAACAGTCATTCAACAGTATAGGAAATGTATTCCATCATGTAGATGTATGTGTGAGTGTTTATGTCCAGCATATAGATACAGATATATATCTATCTATCTATCTATATATATATATATATATATATATATATATATATATATATATATATATATATATATATATATATATATATATATATATATATATATATATATATATATCAGGAACATCCCATGTGACAACAAAGCATTACAAAGGAATGAAAAGTGAAACAATAGCAACGCCTGTATTATGTAGTAGTGTTGTCCTATGCAATATCAAGATTCCTTCAAACAGACATGTGTCATTCATATTGTGTGTTTGGCCATATACATCACTCTGTGCATGTTATTTACATTAACACAACAGTTCCTGTCCAATCATTATGTAAGAACAGTACTCTTGCAAGGTGCTGTGTGCGACATCATCATCATGATAAAGGTAAATGGGGTAACCATAGAGGGACCGGTAGTGCTGTGTGCACAATGGGGTCATCCGCATCACATGTACCTGGAACATTTAGGAGTCATGTACATACTAGGATCGTGCACCTGAGAGACAGGGGTGAGGACAACTGGAGTATGTTTTGATGCATATTTAAAGGGTTATATGTGTCCAGTGGACACGTGTGTGAAATGGACAGCTATGTATGGGGCAAATGTTGTTTTAGGAACTGATTGGTCTTTTGTTTCCGTAGGGTGAGAGTGGGATGTGGGGGAAGGAGAGTAGATATGCTCGTGGAGGATAGGTAGGGTAAGATGACAGACAAGACAGCATACAGGGTCGGTATATGACACATGGGGGATACATCTCAGACGGGGAGGGGAGATCAGCATTTACAAGCCCATGAGCCCCCAGATGGAAACAGTGGGACAGAGGTCCCAAGCCATGGGCAGCCACCATTGCACCAAAACAGCTGCAAAGGTGGCAGTTCTGGGGGCTGTCTAGGAGGGCAGCCTCACCCTGTAAATGTGACACTCTGTCCTTGAGCTGGCGTATCTGGCCTTAAAACACCTTATTGAGCCCCCTACACACCACGTCCTGGACTGTACGACAGCAGACATGATCCTGTCTGGACCTGCTCCCAGGGGGGCAAGCCCCATCCTCAGTAGCGGTACCACCAGAAGGTGGTGCAGAGCCAACAGAGGTGGAGGTCCAAGGCTGCGCCCCAGATGTGCTGGTGCCCAGTGCCATGGCCAGCTGAAGTGGAACAGGAGGTACTGCCAGGACCACCATACCCATACCCATACAGCCTATGGTGTTGCAGTTTAAACACAGATATGGCTTAGTAATAGTCAACAGCATTCAGGATTACTTACAACAGCATGCATAGATATGACCATCAACTCAACATAACAGATGGTATACATTTGCAGAGGGAGCACACCACATTCATATATACTGCATGACATCTGTAAAATGTGTAGAGGACTTGTGACTGCAGCTATGAACAGTGGCCCATTATTGGCATGTCACTGAGAACCCCAGACAATGTCTGTCATACCACTGTTTCATGTGGCATATGTCCAGTCAGGGATGCGATGGCAGTAACTCATCACTATCACCATGTACTGGCTGCAATCTTCACACTATACTCCTGCTGTTAACAGATGTGTGCTCAGTGAGTAACACAGGAAACAAATGGTTCCACACACTGACCTGTCCA
The DNA here is from genome assembly GCF_019279795.1 of Protopterus annectens. Taxonomy (NCBI): domain Eukaryota; kingdom Metazoa; phylum Chordata; order Ceratodontiformes; family Protopteridae; genus Protopterus; species Protopterus annectens. Next base: position 312,883,492 of record NC_056725.1, read on the forward strand.
CTGATGGCCCTACAGATGGGGGGGGGGTCTCTCACAAACAGAGCACTGTCTTGTCTGTTTTAAAACATGCAGAATAGCCATTACCATACACAACTTGTTAAACAGGCAGTAGTCTCAATGAAGCATAGCTACACTTACATGCTGTAGTCATGTCTGGCACATCACCCTCCTGTCTTCAGGCTATTTCACACTGCGTATGTTGTTTCAGGAACATCCAGATATCATCTGTGATGCCGTTTACCAAACACCAGATCCATGTACCACTCACAGCGACTGTCATGGGCAAAAACCAAAGATATTGACCTAGATATTGTACTATGTTTTTCATGTGAGTGGCTATGGAACATCATCACAGCTGTTCCACATGCAATCAGCTAGAGGAAGACTGCAATAGGTGCAGAGGCCATCACCTGATCATGACCATCACTTACAATACACAAGCTGCTGCTGAGCAGGTGTACACCTCAACATCCACCAAAGAGTATGTGGGAGGGACAGACAGAGGGAAAGTACATCAGAGAAGGGCTTGGATACTAAAACCTAAGCATCATCCGTCAGACACCTACCAGTACAGGGGCAAACCTCTGACTGACTAGTCATTACTATTACAAGTGCATGCAGTTACTCCGTGTGCCACAAAGCTGACATGTTGGTGTGCTGTAAGAATATATATGTGTGTTGGTGAGCAACATCTGCAGCAGAGATATAGTAGACATACATTAGGTGTAGCACACATGGTTGTCCACATGAACGGATGTCATTGTCAACACAACTACACTCTGTAATGGACTCACATTGACACTCTTTGCCAGGCCCACAAATACGCTCCCAAACTACTTAGTCTGCCACACTTCAGTAACGTACAGGTACTACAAGCACCACAGGGGATATCCGGAGGTTCTATAGGCTAGGGAATGTGAACATGTTTGGCATCTGTCGGTATGCCAATGAGAGTTATACTGGGAGTGACTGTTGTTGGGAGCATCATACCCCACATGCAGATACAAGGTGCAAGTACTGAAATGCATGTGTGCATTGCTTCATGGGTGTGAAGTGGTTGGCTGTGCATGATGGCTGCACAAGGCTGGGTGAGGGGTAATCCTTGGCATCACACTACCCGACAATGGTGTGCAGTGAGGTACAGGGGTGTAGTGTCTGCAATGTCCCACACAGATGGGTATTGTATGAACTACCCTGACATACTGGTTACCATTATGTATGGCCATAGCTTTGCAATGCATGCCATGTCTGTGTTTGATAGTCCTTGACATGGACATTGCCTGTGATGTGCATGTCCCACAATAATGTACAGTGACATGTACTGGTGTACCTGGTTTGGATGGTGCATGTTGTGTACACAGACTTGTTATCATCCGATATGCCAGTACTGGCCTGGTGTGGCAGAACCTGCTTATAGTCAGCAGGTTGACCCTGCACCTGCATTTATAGCATGATACAGGTATTCCCTGGTGACAGTGGCATCGGTCCATACAGGGCACATGTGTAAGGCATTGTATGGCCTCTGTGGTTCACATTTGATGGCACCACATATGTTGCAGGCATCCAATGGGGAACATAGTGAAGGCACATTGTCCACAATTATGTGCCTATTGTACTGCTATACAGGGAGCCATGCCCTCTGCAGCCCACTGCAATCACACCATGCCTACTATCTGTCATCAATGTGCAGGGTACTAATAACATAGCGCGATATTCTAGGCAAGTGTGTTTGTTTATGACACATGGGTTCAGGACGTATTCCAGGCAATAGCAGGGTTGCATACTTTGTTCACCAGGCCTTTTGCCAGATGTAGGGGTATGGCTTGCCAACACAGTCCCATGGCTGACTGACATCTATACTCCTCATGAGATGGACATTGTGAAATATAAGATGGACACCATATAGGAAAACTACAAAATCTGCTCCCCAGCATGTCCAGTGGTTAGACACTCACAGCCACCTCCACACAGGCTCTGACAGTCAAACACACAGACAAACACACACACCTGCCATGTCCTGGAATAGAACCCCTATCTAACTAGTGTATCACACTACAGAAATACCCAGTTACAGCACACGCTTTGGAGAATACTGAGTTACAGCAGTCCTAGAGTTGTATTCCTAGGTGGGTGACATCAGCAGGATTGACAAAGATGGTCATGTGAATTGTACAGAGTGTGTATACCCTAAAAAGCATTGTTCTTGTCTCAGGCAGACAGAGACACACACACACAAAGGTGGTCTCTCTTGGAATAGAACCCCCTACCTAACTAGTTTATCACACTACAGAAATACACAGTTACAGCATGCACTATGGAGAATATTGGGTTACAGTAGTCCTAGAGGTGTATTTCTAGGTGGGTGACATCAGCAGGATTGCCAAAGGTGGTTATGTGGATTGTAAAGAGTGTGCATACTCTAAAAGCATAATTTATTTCACAGGCAGGCAGACACACACACACACACACACACACACACACACACACACACACACACACACACACACACACACACACACACACACACACACACACACACACACACACACACACACACACACACACACACACACACTTGACCTGTCTGGGATTAAAACACCTACCAAAAAATATATATATGTCCATTAAACCTTATCTTAATGCACGTAGATGACCACTAAGAGATGTTTTTTATACCAAGGGGTTATGTTTTTTGCATTTGTGTTTTTCGTATTTGTGTTCAAGCCCATTTTATGTATGACGCTCCCACCCCCCCACCCCCCACCCCTGTTTTACCTTTAATATATACATTTTTATATTTTCATTAGATCCTGCAAGTTATATTTTCATTAGATCCTGCAAGATGTAATTTCTATTCAGGTTTTCATTCAGGTTTTATATTCATGCAAACACTCATTTTCATGATATTATTTTGTTGTTGTACTCTGTCCCAGTTTTTGCAACATATGTGCTGTTTTATGTACTAGTTTAGTTTACATTTTGTTAAGGTGCTTATCTGATTTTGATACAATAGCCTTTGAATTGTTTATTTAGTCATTGAGCATATGTTTTTCCATTTCAATTTTTTGTTATTTATAAATATAAATGCTTTGTGATGAGTCTGATGTAGAGAAATTATGATTATGTTTTATTATAAGCATTGATGTTAACTTCTGAGTGAATAAGCCTACACACTGTTTAGATATGTGGTTTTATATTTAATTTGTTTTCACTTACACATTTATTCAGTATATGCCTTTAAAACTTTAAAACTTGTGACTTTTGCACTGAGGCTTGTGAACACTTTTAATTGACTAATTGCTTACCAGGTTTTTTGATTAGAACAATTGTTAGATTTTGTGTCATTATATAAGAGCAACTAACTTTGCTACAGTTTTTTATGGTCTGAAGAAGCGTGCTGAAAGGTACGCGAAAGCGCTCACCAATAAATTTCTACTTCTTTTTAGTCGTGCTGAGTCCGAAGTTTTTGTCTTGTTATACTACTTATTTTGTTTATCTGAGGACTCTATTTGTTGTGGAGGCATTTTGCTTTGCTTCACACCGACCAAACTAGTTTAACACACTACAGCATTACACAGTTGCAGCATGCGTCACGGAGATTACTGGGTTATAACAGTCCAGGAGGTGTATTCGTAGGTGGGTGACATCAGCAGGATTGCCAAAGAAGGGCATTCCAAGTGTACTGCAGGTTGTACATGTCTGTTACCTGCGTGCACCCACTGCTTACTGTCAGGAAAACACATTTACACCTGCTTACAACTGTCTTATGCAGTCCTAACAGACAGTATCAACAAGGCTTGCAGGTCTTAAACCCTGGACAATGCACATTGATGTCACTGGATGTACCACTAAGCCATGCAGGTTGTACAAATGTTGCATGGAGTTTATAATGCACATCCTACCACAGGTATTCACAGTACTGAAAACAAATGGTACAGTCCCTTTGTGTACATATGTACAGTACCCTTGAATGTACTGTACTCTGTAAAACAACAAAGACAAGTCTACATCTGTACAACTGTCATAACTATATATATATATATATATATATATATATATATATATATATATATATATATATACACACACACACACACCTACAGGATGTGTGCACACACACACATATATATATATGGATGTATATATATATATATATATATATATATATCTATATATGTATATATAGATATATATATATATATATATATATATATATATATATATATATATATATATATATGCATATTCACAGACACAGCCATAGCCATATATATGTATATATATATATATATATATATATATATATATACACACACGTCTGAATGCCCTTTGTGACACAGAAGGGTTTCAAAGGACCTGACTTGTACACAAAACAGAGGCATCTCTTGTGTTATTACATTTAAATCATAAGCAGTTCAACAGAGAAGAGATGGTTGTTGTGTATGTGGAGTATGGGGTGGGGAATTATGGCTAATGCAATCTACCCTGGGAATTGCGGAGTTAGGGTGGGAGAATGATGGGTATGGACCTACAACCCAGCGACCACTTCTGTGTCACTGTTCGACAGTGGCACATGAAAATAACATACCAACTGTAGTTGTGCTTGACTGTGTATTCTCTACCATTCCTAACTATATAATATTTTGTAGACACCGGTCAACACAGATGGCTATCATTGTGTGCTAAAAGACATTACACATGTGTATGCCTGACTATAGGGTAGTCACACACACAGACACGCACACACTTGCTGGTAGTGTGCATACATACCATGCCTATGTAAAGGTAACTAGTACAGTGGTATGCAGTTGGGGTATGTGCCACAGAACTCATACAGTTACACTTACTGATTCCACATCTGAGCTGGGTGACATCACAGGACCGATTACTTGCAGTGGGGAGGGAGGAAGATATAGGTTTAGCAGTTGACAAGGATAAAGGCCAGTGCAAAAGGAGGTATCGCTTTGGAATCCAGCAAAACCCACTGCCATGACAAGTTGCAAACATAAATAGACACATACAACCACTTGCTGACACACACACTCAGGCTTTTACTGAGAAACACACACAAACACACAGTTTCCAGTGGTGGGATCAGAACTCCTGCCTATCTAAAGTTTGCTATTACAGTACTACGCAGTTACAAGACATGCCACAGAGATTAGACATTCCAAGGCAGTCAGACTGCCCTTCTACAATTGAGGACAACAACAAGGAGACTGACAGTCATGAAGTACATAGCTGTAGACCTGCGTGTTTAAAGTAGGTGTCCATTGCAACCTGTATGCACAAACAAGACACATCATCTGCAGGTAGGCCTGAGAGGTATAGTTGTAGCACAACAGGAACCTGAATTGGAGTATGGCCATCTGCGGAATGGACAACTACTATCACTATATAAGGTTACAGTGGGCATGCTCATACACTTAGTAGCACAGGGCCGTTTGGGAAGCACTATGACTACAACTACACAAGGTTATACTGGGCATACTCATACACTTAGTAACAAAGGGCTTGTTGGATGCATTGACTCAAATTACACAAGGTGGCAGTGGGTATGCTCATACACTTAGTAGAACAGGGCTGTTTGGGATGCACTCCAATTCTAGCCACTGAAGGCCACAGTGTGCATGCTCAAACACTTACATGTACAGAACACATTGTAATTGTAATGGACTCCTGCAATGCAATAATACATCTTACCTGTCAGTATATATGCACATCATACTGGTTTACTACCTGATACCTGTATGTGGCCTGTAAATGATATAGCTGTGTCTGTGCTGTGTGATACACATGCATACATGTACATGAAGTACTGACATATATATATGTTATGTATACACATTCATGCATGTGTGGATGTGACAGACAATAGGTTACCTGAGTCACACAGGTGGATGCTACCTACAGCATGTGTCACACACCTTGCTGCCCTGAAAGGCATACATTGATAGCAGGTTGTAGACAGTGGCATTATACGTGGAACAGTGGCATGTGCAAGCATAATGTGTGAGCCACCTTGTGTAATGGTACTGAGGTGCAGGTGTCAAGATGACCTCTCCCAGCTGTGTTAGTAGTTGTCATTATTAGCAGGACTGCTACCCTAAGTATATCTCAAATTGGACATATACACAAGTTCTGCCACTGTCCGTCACCTTACATGGGGCATTTTCTACCAAGCACATTAATGTCACATGCAGTGATGTCATGGTATGGATGGCAACTGCTAGACCAAAACAATGAGCCAATGACCTGCTGTTATTATGAGGCTGTCCAGTGTCTGTCATTCCGGGCTGGCATGACTGAATGGCAAGCCTTCAACACAGAGCAAATGCATCCAGGTTACACGTGTGTGTGGATAATACCTTGATCACATTTACCCATATAGCAGCATTCCAAGGCAAATGTCCTACACACAGAAGTAACACCCTGACACCTACATGACAATTGTATTGGATGATTATGCTAACTCGTGCTAGATGTGTGGCTTTAGTAATCCATTTGCCCAATGTAGAACTTACAATGGGGAATACCAACATCTGTGCAGTGAGGAACACCTGGCTGAAGGCTCTGTACTGCACAATTGCACTACCACCATATAACTCAGATCGAGATATGTGGGCCATAACAGTGGTATGGACCATACCAGGTGATGGTGTACACATATTCATAAAGGCTACTCACATGTAAAGACCACTACTCTGACATAAAGCATCACAGATGAATCAGGTACATGTGACAGTGGCAAATGCTGCATTCTAGGTTGTATCCTCATATACATCCACCACCTTGTTCCCAGACTATCAACACACATCCATATGTAGTATGACATAGTACGGTAGACCACCAGATAACCCTCGACTGGAAGACTTTACCTAGGCCTACATCAACTGTGCAAAGTACCCATGTACAGACACAGCTGCATAATGTGTTATGCAATGCAATAATACCACTGTTTGTAACCAGCTCAGTTGTACACATACCAGGGTCTCTCGGATGTTGTCAGCATTAACACGGTCGACTGTTGCTGTACACCAGGAAACAACACCCTCATGGTTGGATATGACCTAACCGTTCCTGCCCTGGATATGTACATTCCACACTCATACAACATACATTACATTACCATAGCTTTCATTTACCTTTCTACATACAGGTGGCTACAGTCATTACACACATGCACATGGCAGATAGCATGCTAACAGTACATAAGGTTTGCTATCTATGTTGACAGAGGTAATATCCCCTCTCTACTGGTCACCCATGACACCTATCATATCATACAACACCCCATGTGGCACGTATGTCTTTAGACATGTCCACCTAATGCGATGCCTACAAACATACCCAAATAACAGGACCATAGGACCTACACAAGGCCTGTATTGACAGACTCAGGGAAATCCAGCTTTGCACTGTATGTTCCGTCACAGGTGACATGCTCATGACATGTACAGTCATGTGTGGCCACAATCCTACATATACCCCATGTCAACAATTGCGAGCCATGCAAGCTGTGTGCTGTCTGGACATTAGCCTTAGTACCACGATAGCCAGTATATGCTGGGTGTGATGTTTACAAGCCACAGACCTCGCACATGCTTGAATGAGTGTACTGCCTAGCTCTAACAGAGCATATTGCTGGCACATTTCCAGTACACATGAGGTGTGCGTGGCAAATATGATGTGCTCACTGTTTACCATTGCAGTGCCCTGGCTTCACCATGGCACTGTCAAGTAACATGACATGGAATAATGCTGTGTGTGTCACGCTGATATGTGCTGTGTTAATATATGTACACTTGGCTACTCAGTGAAAGTGGTGGTGTCCTACCAGTACATAAACACAACATCCATTATGGTGTAATGCTTGGCTATGTTTCACACATGGCGTGGGGAAGGTGTGGAATGTATCTTCTTGACCTGCTAGTGCACGTACTGATGTAGACCACATATGTGTACATGTATTGCTGTTTGTGTAGATTCCATGTGTGTGCAGTGTCTGATGTCAGAAGGTGACTGTTGTCTTAGTACATCATGCTGTTGCAATACAGCCTCAACATTGCCAACTGTATATGGTGATATGCTCTAAGTACAGTAAGCCGTACATGAGGTATGGACAGATGTTTGGACATGACTACTAAGTGGTGGGGCTTCTTTGCAGATGAATGATTACTGAGGACAGCTTACTGGTGTATTACAACCAGTCCTACAATAACCTGTGTACCTGCTAAGGCCAGGTTTTGTTAACTGAAGTGGAAGACAGACAATATAGAATGCTGTAAGGGTGACACTGAAGGGAAACTCCATGACACCTGTAACAGTAATACCTCCCCTGTGCATATGTTGTGCATATATCAGCACAGTTGTCAAAGGAAAGAGTAAGTAAGCATTGTACTGGATGCGATAGTGCTGTACTGCTGTAGTACCTATCATAAGATAGGCAGGTGTTTGATTCACAGCACTGGTATGTGTGAGTGTGTGTCCATATATGTCACATATGGTTGGGAATACATCCCACATGTTATCACTCTCCTGAACACTGTTGTTGACACCAGTACAGAGGGAAGTGTAGAAAGAAAGGAATAGGCAGGTGGTTAAACCTCACACATGTAAAGTGTCTGTATGTGTGTGACATAGGGGTATATCTTTGTGAATGCCAGTGTGTGAGTGTGTGTGTGTGTGTGTGTGTGTGTGTGTGTGTGTGTGTGTGTGTGTGTGTGTGTGTGTGTGTGTGTGTGTGTGTGTGTGTGTGTGTGTGTGTGTGTGTGTGTGTCTGTGTGTGTGTGTGTGTGTGTGTGTATGTGTGTATGGCTGTCCATGTGTATGGCTGTCCGGTTCCTGGAGTGAGGCTGTATTTTACCATAGTGAAATGTTAATGCCTCTCCCCCTACACACTCAAAGCAGTCTAGCATCCCTGTTGATATCATCAATCGTAGACATGCATACTAAATGCCTGTTAACATGTACACCCTGGGGTGTGACCTGTTATTACATAGCCTACTGATGGTCCCCCCACCCCATAAACACTCACTGCACTGTAGTATCCCTGTCGATGTCCTCAGTCTTAGGCCATTCCAAATACCTGTACATGTGTAATCTCTGTGGCGTGTCTTGTAATTGCGTAGTACTATAATGATGCCTACAAACATACCCAAATAACAGGACCATAGGCAGCGGTTTTGTGTGTGTGTGTGTGTGTGTGTGTGTGTGTGTGTGTGTGTGTGTGTGTGTGTGTGTGTGTGTGTGTGTGGAGTGTGTGTTACTGTGTCTGGAATCCTTGAGTGTGTGGGTGTGTCTGTGCTTGCATGCTGTCATGGCATTGGGTATTACTGCTTCCCAATGAGAAGCCACTATTTCCACTGGCCTTTACCCTTGTCATCCAGCATACCACTCTTTTACCCACTCTGCGCACCAGGTAACTATACCTGTGATGTCACCCACTATGGATGTGACGGCTCTGAACACAGTAGCTTACTACGCAGCTATCATGCTCTTGGATCATTAGAGCAGTAAACATAATTGAAACATGGTAGAATGTAACTGTGATGTGGAAGCTACAACGTGCATGCAGGTATTGTCATACTGACCTGTGGTTAGTCAACATGTACATATGGGACTCCTGCAAACACCAACATCCACCGGCACATGCAACTACACCTGAAAGAGGAAAGCAGAACATCAAGATCAAAATGCTGTTAGTGTTGTTACACATGATACATACTGTCAAATGTACAAAATGCATTCAAAACTGCAATACATGGTATGCCTGTCAACACTACTCAACAGTATTAATCTACAATTGTCTACCTAGTATATTCACCCTGTGCATCAGACCATATGAACATGTCCCTGCATCAATGGTGTAAATGACAGGGATGCGGCACAGGCATCATCATATGCACAGGGTGATAATGTTTGTCAGAGACCTAGACTGTACCATTGAATGACATCATGCATGTGTGTTAGGGCCTGTGATATCATTGGGTGTGTGTGGATATTATGTGTGTGTGTGTTAAGGTGCCCTGCATTTGTTTCCAGTCTGTATGTATGCATGCACGCAGGTCCGGCATGTGGCTGGCCTACACAGGGGTAATATTGATAGCTGCAGACTGTACAAGGCAAGTTTCACAATTCACGGTGTCTGGCCATGGCCATGTGACCTGTGCCTGCCATGGGTTGCACAGGCACTACCAGGCAGAGGTCCAAATTGGGTACCATCTGATGACACATACCCACTGGAATTATGTCACTGTTGGAACCATCCAGGACCACGTGCATGTGGCCTGCTGTGTCCTGGTGTGGACTGCACAGCACCAGCAGCACTGCTGCTGCTACCTCCACTATGGGAGTGGGCATGTGCAGTAGCATGTTCACGTAGACCTTCAACAGGTGATGTAGCTGGCCTACGTCCACATGCCTGATGCCTCAGTCCCACCAGATGTTCCAGCACAGACATTCCACATTCGAGAATTGACATACCGTGGTCAAGGACTCCCACCATGTCACCCAATTGTTTATCCAAAACATCTGCAAGATGATGGTGAGCATTTGCAAGTGCCTGGATGTTGTCAGTTAATGAACGGACAGCAGCCCTCTGAAGCCTCAGACCGTCTCTGTTATGCCATTCATCACATGCCTGTGCCTCCATTACAGCCTAAAACATGCGTCTGGTGACACCAGCTGATGTGCTTGGTCTCGCAGGGGCATGTTGGCCAGTGGTCGTCCTACAAGCAGCGCTGGGCACTTGCCTGTTTGGGACATCACCAGTCTGTTGACTGGGATCATGGTGTGCAGGCACACCTTCCATAGTCACACTTCCCTGTTCCATGCTACCACCCGCCAACTGTCCTTCCTCTATGGCCGGTGGTGATGGGGTATGTGCAGGCAGGGGAACTGTGTGTGAGGATGAGGGGGAGACAGGTGGAATGGCAACCAATGGCACAGATTCAGCTCCTGACAACCCTGCCTGTGCCTCAATCATACTATCATCATCACTGCTAGAGTCTGTGTAGACACTAACATCAGGTGGACCGCAGGAGGGCAATGTACCTACATCAGCACCTGTGAGAGGAAGACAAGAACTGTACATTACAAGTTATACCAGACACATACAGAAAGACAGAGACACACACAGACAGACAGAGACACACAGACAGACAGAGACACAAACAGACACACACACACACAGACACACACAGACAGACACAGACACACAGGCAGCCAGACACAGAAAGACACAGACAGACAGACACAGACACACACAGACAGACACAGACACAGACAGACACACACAGACAGACACACACACAGACAGACACAGACACAGGCACACACAGACAGACAGACAGAGACATACAGACAGAGAGACAGAGGCACAGACAGAGAGAGACAGACAGACAGACTGAGATGCACACAAAGACAGAGACAGACAGACACACACAGCCACACACAGACAGACAGACACAGACACACAGACAGACACAGACACACACAGACAGAAACGGACACAGAAAGACACACACAGACAGACACACACAAAAACACGCAGACACATACAGACACAGACAGACAGGCAGAGGCACACAGACAGACACACACACAGACACAGAGACACACAGAGACACACAGACAGAAAGACAGACAGAGACACACACACACACAGACACACACACACACACACAGACACACACAGACATACAGACACACAAAGACACACACAGATACACATGCTACATGCAGGTGATATGGCAGATGGCATTCAGCTTAGACAATTATAGTTTCAGTTTAGGCAATTATAGTGGTAGTTATCATACATCCTTGAGTTGCACACAACAGCATGCATGTGGTATAGCAGACGGCATGCACCTTACATAATTATAGTGGTGGTTAGCATACATACCTGTATTGCACCATTTGTGTTAGTAGCCTATGCCCCATACCTGCAACACAATGCATGCACTATGCACAGTTGCAATGCACTGCCATGGTGTGTGCAACATACACCACATGTTAACAGACCATCACTGACCTTTGTACATCTACCACTGATGCTTTGTGTTGGCCACCGCCCCTATGTGTGAGGACATGAGCAGTAGGGTATGTCAACTGCATACTATGTTTGCCTGAGGCCTAGCTTGCATATCTCCCCCAAAGCAGTGCATGTCTGTTCAACATTATTCCATCTACCCGTGACCTGAGTGTAGACATTGTGCATGTGGCTGTACACACATGTTTGACATGGCTGTCCCTACTTTGCAATGGTGCCACAGACCAGCACAGGTTTACAGTACACTGGCTGCTGTGTGGCGTATGACCTTGCCAATCGCATGTAGTATGACATGTCTTCTGCTGACATGTTGAATGACATGCATACATGTGTAACACAATGGTGTCCTTTCCAATCTACAGTACGGTAATGGTGTCCCAATGCAAGGATGTGTTATACTAACATGGGCCTTCACCTGATGCAGTGCTGTGTGTCCACCCTACAAATACGCAAGGACATACTGCACATTGAGCTGATGTGCATAGCCATTGCAGAGCATCATGTGGCTCCACAATTGCTATACAGTGTGAGCTACTGACAGTTCATAGCCATGACTATGTTCACATACAATACATATCAAATGTGAAATGTGACCCACGTCACCGAGGTGTATACACAATAAACCTTAATGTGGAATGTGTGACACAGGTCACAGAAGGGTATACAGATGACACCCCTGAACATCTGCAACCATATTACTGATACCTGGCAAATATGCCCACACATGGCTAACTTACAAGTACTCTATGTCCCACATGCCATCTGTATACCTGACACACATGAGGAGTAGGCATGACAGTGATGTCTGAAACCAGCAAGGTGAATATACTGTATCTGTGGCTTGATGTGGATGTATGTGTATGTTGTACAACACATGTATGTATTTGGATACTGTATAGGTGAATGCTTCCATGTCGTGACACACTCCAGATGTTCAAAACATGCTATGTGGTGGTTTCATGTTATGCCTACACAAGCTGTGCACAGGCCTGTATGATGTTTAGTGTTTCACATATGCAATATCACCATTACACAAAGGTCATAGTTGTAGTGTGTTGATCCAATGTACAACAGGGTGTAAACACATGTACATCACTTCTACTGTGTGTATTGCTTCATATCTCTGGCCATCCTCTATGGCCATGTGTACACATGTTCAGTCAAATGGTTGTGATGGCCATCTTATTTCACATGTCAGTGTTATCCCATATGACATACACCCATAGATGTCATATGCTCCACTGAGGACAGGGATATGAAGACAAAGGGTGGTATGTATGGGATGTGAGACATGTTTAGCCGGATAGTTGAGCAGTGTTGCAGTCAGCCCACTACATGTCATGGGCATGTCTGATAGCACATGACATTGTGTGACATTCATAGCAAGGGTATACTCAACAAGGATGTATCCTGTGGGCTGAGCATACTCTAGCTCCAACACATTTAGAGTGTTTGCACACATATGCTCTCTGTACAGTACTGTTTGTATTCCCAGCATGTGTAATGCTGATATATAGTACCTGTCCCTACAGTGGAACACACCTCCACCATTGTATTCACTGTTGTCCACACATCTGGCAATGACAATTTGGAAGGTTTAGTGCAGGTGTTTCATATAGTCTTCAACTGTTTCACATAGGTAAACAGTGTGATGCATTGCAGGTCTGACAGGTGTCTATTACTAGGACCACCATACATTATGTGCATGTGTGTTATGGCAGATAGCATGCAATTAATATGTTCCATGAATTATCAAGCCTGGTAAATAATAGCAATCTCACCTGACACAGGCTGCAGTTGCTGCAAAATGCCAGAGGTACCTAAACAGGAGTGTCACAGCAGTAAGATCATTATCCACACCTGTGTAGTAGCTGCAGGGTGCAATGTCCATGTTAGCATATAACCCAGTACAATACACTATATTATGGAGTATGCACAGCTGTGCATACATAGAGTAGCAGACTATAGTATGTGGCATGTGTGCATACATGCCTTGCATATGATGTTACATTACATATTGTACAGTAACAAATGTAACTATGTGATATATAGTTGTGTTTTATGTGCAGTAGTGACTTACCAGGCAACTCCCAGGCTCGGTGGTTGAGAGACACCAACCTCCACAATTCCAGCTAAAGCTTAGGGATGGAGGTCTTTAGGTGTCCTCAGGTTGGCCAGTAGCTCCTTGGTACATGTGAGTGGGGGCTGGGTGAGTGGCCCCATACCTGTTGCACCTTGTTCCCTGGCGATTGCATTAGCACGCTGTTTCATCTGTCTTATCAGGTCAATGCAGTGTCGGCGCACCTGCTGATAGGTGCGATTGTGACCGCCAACATCATTTACCCTCCTGCAGAGTTCCTCCAACAGGGAATCCTGCTGCTGTGCATCCTGTGGCACATGGCTGAAGAGTGTTGTGTAGTTGTCAAGGAGGTATGGGATGAGGACCTCATCCTCCAAGCAGCTGTACAGCAGCAGTCTGCTACGTGGCATACCTGGAAGACATAACAATGGAGACAGGTCACAGTAACTCAAAGAGAAGTACAGCAGTACAGCTGAACATACATGTGTATCACTTTTATTAAGATTACAAATACATCTTTGTAAATCTACATGACACTAACACCACTGACATGTATAAGTCACACACATTTGACACCTACTGGTGATGTTATGTTATCGCCATATATGTGTGTGTCATGTGATGACATTGCTCATACACCATGTGGATGTTGTCTTGATGTGGGCATGTCTGTTTGCCTGTAGTGGTGTCTTTACCTATCAGCACATGCCTGGATGTGTTCACATTAATGCAATCGACCTTAATGCTGTGTATATGCCACATATATAGTCATACATAGCCATTAGGGACATGACCTGTGACCCTGCAGACTTGAAAGCATGTATGTGTTTTGCCATATACAGCTACATGGCACTGAACAGCTGTGTAGCTTCCTGCCATGTATTGCCTCTATTGCACATGTGTAACACATGGGACAATCGATAGCCTGATGGTATTTGCAGGGTTGGATATCAACTATAGCATGTATGGTCATAGTGATCTAGTAGGCTATATGCCCTAGGCCATTTATGAGCCTAGGCAGACAGGTTACCTAGCTGTAGGCAACAGACCGGTAAGTTTCAGTGGCCAGTTCAAGCAGTGCCACAGAACGGATACACATGTTTACTGATATATTTGGCATGCGGTCATCACACCATGTCACAGAGAGGGGCGATGTGCAGCTTCGCTGGGCAGGGATGCATAGTATGGCAAGAGTATGTTAACTGTATGTGTTTATTTGGGATCAGGATGTGTTGTGTAGCATGTCCAACATCTCTGGGTTGGACATGGCTTTATTCAGGGTAGGCTGCATGCTACATAGTGCATCTAGGGATTGTGAAGGGCAGTGTAGTCCATCTACACATGGACAATAACCATTAAAGGAAATATGTGATCTATTATAGGTCACATGGGTGTTGAGTATGGCTGACCAGTTATCTCTATATTCCTGGATGGCACCCTGTCATGATTAGGGGTGCCACATATGACTACCTGTCTTTTGTGGTGACGTAACTATCAATGGGAAGTACTGTCCAGCTGTATCCCATACACACAGTTACCATTATTTTGACCATTGCCTAGGTGGTAGTTAATGACTACAGGGTTTGTTACATAGGGGATGGCAATGCAATACTTAGCTGTCAGATTGTGGCCATACATTACACACCACACATCTGACACATTAAGGCCCTTCTGCGTGTTGAATGCAGCACACAATTAGTCAACTATTGCTCCTAGTTCATAGTCATTTGCAAACATCAATAGGCTGATGCTTTCTGTGTTAGTCTGTGGTATAGATAACAAAGAGGGGGAGTACCAGGAATGACCCCTGTATTACTGTGGCTGGCACTGGTTTGATGTGTGTGTATTCATCAGACACCTTATGTAGTGTAGGTTCTGCCAGCAGTCCAGTTGCCAACCATTCCTGTGACATAGGAATATACACCTAGTTTACTGAGCGTAGCTGGAACACAGTATGGGTGATGGTGTCCTACGACCTGGCAAGGTCACGATATGCAGTGTGAATCAACCCTACTGTCATCTACATCTGTACCGAGTACATCAATTATGTTGACCATGGTTCATGGCCATACAGACCAGACTCAGCAGGGTAGTTGTGCACTAGGTCCCATTATCCATGGTGTCTCCCCCTTTGTGGAGTGTGATAACTATTGCTGTGCACCATTTGGTGTGTACACAGCCTGACATGGAGCTATGATTGGACATGATGTGTATGTGGATAGCTGAATGTTCTTACATTTGTGTAGGATACACCCTGGGATGTTGACAGATCCCATGAAAGCTGTATGTATGGCATTAGAGAGTGCAGCTTGTACCTGCATAGCCGTTAGTACAGGGGCCCTATAGTGTACATGGATATATTACTAAGTGCACCTGTTGGGGGTGGGGGAAGGGAGTGGGTTTAGGTTCTCCGAGACCCTATCTGGTTGAATGGGTGCTATTTCTGTAGGTGCAGTACTTCCCATGCCATAGTGCTGTGCAGCACAGCAGGTCTTGTTGTTGCCATTACGATTAATGACACAGCTATAGAATGCTCTGTGCTTGGCCTCATAATATGTGGCTGATTAGTTTCACAGTAGCTTTGCGTGGTTTTATATGGTGTATCTGCATCTTAATGAGGCTGACCTGGGATCACCTACACTAATGTGTGTCCACTCTTGCAACAGTTACCATCTTCTGTGTTACAGTTTAAAGCATGGTACCCCCAGTTTTCTTACTTGATTGTGTTGGACTGACTCCTGGTTCTGTTTCAATGGCACAATCACTGCACATATGTGACTGCTTAAGGTTCATTTGTGTAGGATTCAGCATTTGTACATGCATTGTCCATCTGCATGGGTGCTATGGCACTCACCACTCTGCTCTTAGGAAACATAACATTGGCATTGGAGACTAACTATGTGTATCATACTATTAGCCCTATTTGTGTGACTACCATGATCCAGGTCAGTGCGGTCGATGAAATCCAACATGCATTGAGTGCAGGTGTTGGTACATGAGTCTTCCCAGTTCATAATGGAATAGTTGAGAGTAGCCAATATTATGGTTCTGTCTCAGACCTAATCTTCCCCATTACAGCACATTATGACAGTTGGGAAGTCCACGGCCTGGTGGGTGATCTGTCTCAAGGTGCATTTTGAATTCCACTATGGCACAAAGATAGTTGCTCAGCATAATGCATTTAATGTTATGCAAGTGCAATTAGCGTGGGGGTGTACATATCCTTCAGGAATATGGACACACCCACGGCCCATGTGTTTCAATAAAGGATAATGGGCAAGTGGTGAGGTATGAGTTATAACACGGTCATGCAGGTGTGCTCTCAGGAATGTTGAAACATGTCTCAGCCACTGCACAGATATGTTCTCCATGTTAGGGATTGACATATGAGTGTCCGTATAGTGTTTCTGACATGTATCATTGTGTAGCGAGACCCACAGTTTATTGCTTGGCTGTCCCTGGAACAGCAGTGGACCCTCACCTGAACCATGCATGATGAAGGCACTATAGGGGAAGTATGAGCCCTAGGCAGTATCCAGATTCCCAGGGGAAGGTACAGGCCCTGTCTGGCAAAGCATCATGGTCTGTAAACCATGTTATCCCAGGATGACAGATACTGGATACCCTGTGACATGCACCACTACACTAGACAATTGTGGAATACAATCCTTTTGTCCCTGTGCTGCAGTATCATTTTGACCAATGGCAGAATGCTACCCAGGCCTTGGGACATACCCGCATGGGCTACAAGACCTGACAGTTCCTACATGTGTTTCCATGCAGTCCAGGCTACTGCATCACAGGTCCTGCACAACAACATGGAATATGCCAGAGCCATGTGTATAGTTCAAAAGGTGGTCTGAGTATATGAATATGTGGTTAATCATGGCAGACAGGCAGCTGACAGTATGTATGCCCTTGTATAGGTCAGTGTGTAACATAGTGCTAAAGTTTAGCACAAACAAAGATAACACGTTATGCTAAAGTCCTGTTATACCAAACCAAATGAGTCCAAAGCAGAGAAGTAAAGTAACAGGCCACTGCTGAAATGATTCCAGTTAAAACCACCTTTAATTAATAAAAGTAAGTGCTTTCGGAATAATCCTTATCAGACATGTTTTAAAATAGCAAAAGCAACCATATTTAAAATACAAACCATCCAATCATTAGCTCATAAAAACCCGCCTATTTTGTAACACAGGTTTAATAGGTAATACATCATTAAGACCTGGGGGTCTATGTGCTCTTAGATCTACTATCCACTTAGATTCAGCTAATGCTGTTCTACGCTTGATGTCACCCCCCCTGTCATTAGTTCTAATGTTCACAATACATCTGAACTTAAAAGTGTGTGTGGGATATTGGTTAATATGCCTATAGAGAGCATTACTCTCTTGACATGTTCTGATGTTACTAATATGTTGTAAAATCCTAACCTTCAGCATATTGTTGGTCATACCCACATAAAAACATTCACACTGTTCACAATTGGCTATATATACTAAGTGTTGTGTCCTGCAAGTAGCCCTCCCTTTAAAATAAAAGGTTTTTGTTATATTAGGATGTTTATACTCAATATCACTATTGATATATGTACAGGCCTTACAATTGCCACAGGGATGTGTACCCACTCTCATATTGGGTGTATATCCTTTGTCCAGATGTATCTCTTTACATAGTAGGTCCTTAAGATTATTATTCCTCCTATAGTTGAACGTAGGACATTCTCCCACTATATCCTTGAGGCCAATATCACTTATTAGTATGTTCCAATTATTCTGTACTATCTGGCAGATATCTTTTATATTACTGCCATAGGTAAAAAAAAGTTTAGGTTTATCCTTCCTATAACAGTTCAATTCAGTGTGTGCCTGTCTATCCCTAGCAGGACCTTCCATCCATGGCCTATTCTTTGTCTTTCTATATTGTGTATTGCCACTCACAACATTACTAACCATAGCCCTCCCATATCCCCTGTCTGTGAAATGTCGACTGAGCCTAGATAATTCTTCATCACAGCATGCATCTTATGAACACACCCTAGATATCCTGCCCACTTGACTCTTGACAATGTTGGGAAAGATGTGTCTCGGATGCATGCTGTCAAAGGATAACAGTGTGTTCTGCCAACATTGTTTCCTATAAAGTTTCGAGGTAAAGCCAAGGTCTGTCTGTTCCACACAGACATCCAAGAACTCAATCTGAGTGAGGGAAGTTTTCGCACTAAAACTCAAAAAAGTGGTGGTAGTGTGAAGAAAAGCTAAAAATCTTTCAAAAGTGGATGTGTCCCCATCCCACAAAATAAAAACATCATCCACAAATCTAACATATAAAACTATATATTTAGCCCATTCTTGATTGTTCAAAACTTCCTTGGTTTCCCATTTCGACATAACCAGATTAGCATAAGTATTAGCACAGGGGGTGCCCATGGCCACCCCCTGTGCTTGTCTATAGGTGGACCCTGGTCCTATAAAATCATTGTTATTCAAAACCAAGGATAGTAGGTTTTCCACTACCAGTCGCTTGTGATTGGTTGCTCCCAGCCTACTAATAACTTCTCCCACTGCTGTTACCCCATATTGATGTTCAATAACAGTAAATAAACTGTTAACATCCAATGTAGCCATCAAAAATCTCTCCCCCTTCAATTTGGTGTCTTGGGCTAATAGCCCCAAAAAATGCCCTGTATCTCTTAATATATTATCTAACTTGTCTAAATAGGGTTTCAAGGTAAACTCTAACCATATCAAAATATTTTCTGTTACCCACCCTCTCCCTGAAACAATGGGTCTGAGTGGTGGGTCTATCAAAGATTTATGAATCTTGGGCATGGCTTTAAATATGGGCGTAACCGGTTTATCTATCTTAAGAAACTCAAAGACTTCTTGATCTATCAGTCCCTTATCTAGTAGGATTCTTAACTGGCCATATACATTGTCTATAATCATTCTAACTTGTAGTGGATTAATTTGTTCATAGGCACCATCTGCTGTCAATGTATCCTTCAACTTCTTCTCGTACCATCCTGTATCTAACACTACAATGGCACCCCCTTTATCTGCCATCTTGATGGTTATTTCCTTTTTGTCCATTAATCCATGTAGAGCAGTTTTTTTGTTTTGCGGTGAGATTGTAGTATCTATTAACACTCCTACCCTCAAAATATTTAAACAGGTCATTCTCACATCCATTCATAAACAAATTGAGTGTTGGTGTCAAATTGGGAACAAAACTACTGGGTTTCCTTGGGCCTACTGCATCACTTACTTGATTATTAAAAATCAATTTTAACATAACACTCCTACAAAACAGCATTAGGTCAAATATAACATCACTGTATTCACACATTTTACTTGGAACAAAGGTTAAGCCTTTGTTTAAAACCTCTAGCTCGTCTGTGCTCAGCATAACTTTAGATAAATTGTATACAATGCCATTAAACATACTGTCAGTCACTGTAATGTCCTCCGATGCTTCTCTACGTTCCTGTCCTCGCTTGAGGACCTCTTCCATGCACCCTTCTTCCTCACTGGTGCCGGTAGGTTCCCCAAAAAAATGTAGAGCCCCTTGATTCATTTTCGGTCGGGCCCCTGATTCAATATGTTGATCACTCTCCCTTGCTGTTGCATTCATGAGACTCAAAGAACCCCCTAAAACTGAGGCATCATCTACTGGATGCGAGGTATGTACCTCGCTATTGGTTATAGTCATACCTTCTAAATGCGAGGCATGTTCCTCGCTACTGCTTGGAGTCGTGCCTTCTGATACTACCCCTGCATGTGTGGAACTTTGTTTAATTATGTTGTCCGCAGTTGTACTCATTAAATGAGACGGACTACTGCAAGTTATTGTATTCATACACTTCCCCTCGGATTTGTCCTGTATGGAAAAAACAGACGTTTTCGGCGCTTGCACTACTGAACAAGCCTCTGACGATGTAAATCCCCCTATAGCTGCTACTGAGTGTGTCTCTGTAGTGCGTACTGCCTCCGTACGTGCTGTCGTCATCATAGAGTGGCGTCTCATCGGTTCAGTAGTGCGTTCTCTAAATCTCGGCCAAACGAAGATGTTGCCCTCTGTAAAATCGGAGTGGTCCCTCCTGATTTTACCTAACTTAGTATCTCTGAGTTTGTCTGCTTCCTTCGATAGTTGTAGCATCGCTGTGGAAAGTCTTTCTTTGCTTTTGGCATCAGGAAAGTCCATCTGTAATCTCGAATATAGCGATGCTACCTCTTGCTTCAATATGTCCAATTCCGGTGCAAAAAACTTGATCAACAGCTTCATATACTCCATGCTCGTATGTAGGTTAAGTGCCTGCCACTGTGCCAACAAATCAGGGTATCTGCCGCCCTGTGCTGGCATGCACAGGACTTTCATGCCCCTGGGAACGATGCCATACTTTAAACAGGCCTCAAGATGAAAAGCCTGCCATTGCAGGCGCTGCATTTTACCTGCCTTGAAGTTCCATTCTTTCAGTAAGTCCTCGAACGCTCTATCCACTGTTGCAGGTACATTTCTTCCCTGTAATCCTTCCCTCTGAACAGCAAAGCCCAAATCAAGGAGCGGATTACCTGAGGTAGCAACTTCTCCACCAAGTTTACCATATACAATTCCTCCCAGAGCACTGGGTGAAATAATTCCTGAGTCCTCTTTGTTATACTCAGTATTTTCAGCAGGCATAACGTTACCAATAAGAAAATGAAGCACAAACAAAGATAACACGTTATGCTAAAGTCCTGTTATACCAAACCAAATGAGTCCAAAGCAGAGAAGTAAAGTAACAGGCCACTGCTGAAATGATTCCAGTTAAAACCACCTTTAATTAATAAAAGTAAGCGCTTTCGGAATAATCCTTCATCAGACATGTTTTAAAATAGCAAAAGCAACCATATTTAAAATACAAACCATCCAATCATTAGCTCATAAAAACCCGCCTATTTTGTAACACAGGTTTAATAGGTAATACATCATTAAGACCTGGGGGTCTATGTGCTCTTAGATCTACTATCCACTTAGATTCAGCTAATGCTGTTCTATGCTTGATGTCACCCCCCCCTGTCATTAGTTCTAATGTTCACAATACATCTGAACTTAAAAGTGTGTGTGAGATATTGGTTAATATGCCTATAGAGAGCATTACGCTCTTGACATGTTCTGATGTTACTAATATGTTGTAAAATCCTAACCTTCAGCATATTGTTGGTCATACCCACATAAAGATATCTGCCAGATAGTACAGAATAACTGGAACATACTAAGAAGTGATATTGGCCTCAAGGATATAGTGGGAGAATGTCCTACGTTCAACTATAGGAGGAATAATAATCTTAAGGACCTACTATGTAAAGAGATACATCTGGACAAAGGATATACACCCAATATGAGAGTGGGTACACATCCCTGTGGCAATTGTAAGGCCTGTACATATATCAATAGTGATATTGAGTATAAACATCCGAATATGACAAAAACCTTTTATTTTAAAGGGAGGGCTACTTGCAGGACACAACACTTAGTATATATGGCCAATTGTGAACAGTGTGAATGTTTTTATGTGGGTATGACCAACAATATGCTGAAGGTTAGGATTTTACAACATATTAGTAACATCAGAACATGTCAAGAGAGTAATGCTCTCTATAGGCATATTAACCAATATCCCACACACACTTTTAAGTTCAGATGTATTGTGAACATTAGAACTAATGACGGGGGGGGTGACATCAAGCATAGAACAGCATTAGCTGAATCTAAGTGGATAGTAGATCTAAGAGCACATAGACCCCCAGGTCTTAATGATGTATTACCTATTAAACCTGTGTTACAAAATAGGCGGGTTTTTATGAGCTAATGATTGGATGGTTTGTATTTTAAATATGGTTGCTTTTGCTATTTTAAAACATGTCTGATGAAGGATTATTCCGAAAGCGCTTACTTTTATTAATTAAAGGCGGTTTTAACTGGAATCATTTCAGCAGTGGCCTGTTACTTTACTTCTCTGCATAGTGCTAAAGTTTGCATTCACAAATGAGCACTGTTGGGCATGTTTCCAGTCATATGTTCTAAGGTGTGGTACAATTATGCAAACTATGTCATACAGTTTGTGTATTTCGGTGTCTGTCTCTTCCTGCTTGGGGGTCACTTGTTTGGCCAGATACTTAGACGTGTCTGTGAATGTGTGTTATTTCTGGTAGTGTGTGTGGGTGTCCTTACTGTGTTCTGGTAAGAGTATGTGTTGGTTGTGTTGATGAGCTGCATGTGTTAACCTACACCTCATGACTGTCCAGTCCAGTCATGGCTGTAGACTGGGCTGCCTTCCAGCTTACTCCTGTAGCTGCATCCCAAACAATGTGTGGGGCGTGGTGTTAGGTGGGTCTGGCAGTGTACATGGCATAGAGATTACATTCCCCCAGGATGGCCACGTACACACAGCTGACATTAGGAAACACAAGTAGTTGACTAGTGGACATGCCTGTATGAGCAGTCAGTACTACAAGTACCAAGTACTGTATTTAGTTTATGTATTGCCTATG
Source organism: Protopterus annectens (assembly GCF_019279795.1). Classification (NCBI taxonomy): domain Eukaryota; kingdom Metazoa; phylum Chordata; order Ceratodontiformes; family Protopteridae; genus Protopterus; species Protopterus annectens. Next base: position 312,907,160 of record NC_056725.1, read on the forward strand.
AAGATTTTTTAGACAGTGATGCCCACATGCAAATATTTGTGTTATGGACGTGACAACACTGGCTATTACGGAAACATTGTAGCTACCTTTAGCAGCAATCCTCCTCTGAGGAGCACATCACATCCTGTTAGTTGATTACAGATGATGACAGTGTCTACAGATCTATTTCCTTCTCTGGGTATAAACTCATATATCCACCAGGACCATGAGCTCTGTTGGGCACAGACACCCACTCTCCAAACAGAGTAATGTATCAATAGGCTCTGATGCCACAATCAACATGATCAGGATATAATCAGATAGTGTGAGCCATCACCTATGATGCCGCTATTACACATGGGCAGCTGTCTCCTACATCTTACACTCCTACTGCAGTTATTACACTGGAGTTAAAGATGATATGCAACCTGTTTCATTGCCAGTGCTGCGCACTACCTTACATACAGTATGTGCAGGCGGCTGTTATTTGGCAATGAGAGGTTGGGCTACACAAACATGGTAGTTCAACCAGTGTGTCTGTGCCCTCAATACCCACACTATGTAGGTGTGCACATAGCCATTTGGCCCAGCCCTATAAAAAGGGTCACTACACATTTGCATAACATGTACACATGCACAGCTGTTATTGCTTGCAAACGATAGTAGAGAGGTGGATATTACATGTGTTATGTGCATGGATACTTACCTGGCTCTTCCAATTATCTTTGCTATCATGCTGCTAACCTGTCAGATGAATACTAATGCTATATATCCTGTCATTGAGTATTGTAATTGCCAATAGACATAACTAGTGTTTGCAAAACATAACAGAACTGCTATGTAGAACAGAATACAGATCCGCCTAGAATACTGTACATTATACAGTTATTGGCACAATATCACACAATGCACACCATATTTCCACAGTAAGCCCACCTTTAACATGTTCATCTTACTTATACACCCATACATATGTCAACTGTTACAATATATCGACATACACTATCCCCTGTTATAGCACATACTTGTTGGACCAAACCTGACACTGACAGTGGCTGGAAGCGAATTGGTGGGTTCTAAGCCCATATCATCCCTTGTGGTGTATGTAGAGTGTGCCGTGTGACCTACAGCAGTACACACATAGAATACTACAAGCATTACTACTGCTCAACAATACATCACTACAGGATAGCTATTTCCACTATAGCCATTGATTACACTGTAATTCTTACAGTACAGGTACTACATACACAGACATACTACATGTTATACATACCATCTTAGTAATCGGAGGTGTTATTAACTAGTGTAATACTCATTTTCGGTTCATCTTTCAGTGTTTTGTACTGTACTACAGGTAGAAACAGATGGTTTAAATGTGTGACAAGGCAACCTTTTATAGTTACAGATCAGTAACATGTGCTATCCCAATGGCAAATTGGTGTTCATAAGTAGCTAATTACATGCACATCAGCTGCGCTGCTACTGCCTTAGCCAATACCATGGCTACAGTGGAGTATAATTGAGTACTCCACTTGGGCGTTGTCCTTTTGCCTTACTTGTGAGGAAGACAGCATTGAAGTTTTGTTTGGAATCTATTGCAACAGCTGTATGGAGACGAACAGTAATATATTGTGTGTAATGCCTAGAGGATTTGGTCTAAATGTGAGTACTGCTGTTATATTTCTGAACATTGCTACTTGTGCAGGGTTTGTCTGTACCTAATACTTCTGCATATGTTTCAGTCTGGCCAGGTTATTTGACCAGCTTAAGGCTGCATAGCTATGCATATAATGTTTTGGGGTATACAGTGTGCTTACCAGACATATTTAGTTTGGTGTTACTTTGTATCATACTGTGCTAATAATCAGTACTCGGTAAAACTTCCTGGTGCACGAACTTTTCAACCCTCTGAAATGGGATTAATTCATACAAACCCTGTTACATCAGCAGCTGTTCAATTGTATAATGGCAACTATTTCACATAGGGCCATGTTAGTGTGTCTGTGCCCAGGTATGTTAAGATTTCAGAAGATGTTGTACAGTAGTTGCATAATTGGTTATGGCATGACAGTATGTATTGATATAATTATTTCGGTTGTGGGGTAGATGTTGGTGGGTGTACATAGCACATGCAGGTGTGTAGGAACCTCTTTTATACAACGTCTATATGTGTGTGGGTGTTCTTTCCCTATATGAACACCTATCTCTTAGTGGACTAATACTAAGGTAATTGCAGGCTGATTTATTAAGGCACTATTAAATGCTTCATGTATAGCATACAGTTACTGTTAGTCCTTGATTCCTTTTGGCAATACATAGGAATGTAATAAATATTTGCAAAATGAAAGCTGTCTGTGTAATTCTGTCATGCATATTTGCAGTCATTGCAGTTATGTTGGTGACTGTGTCCATAGAACATATTTGTTCATAGGTTCATAGGTACATAGGTTTATACTAGGCTATCTGCCCTAAGGCATTTATAAGCCTAGCCCAAATTTTTGTGGCTTACGCCACCCCTTATATGAAAAAATACTGTGCCCATTAGTTTGTTGTGCCTCTGTCCAGCAGTGACACAGAGATGATTCCTGGGGTAAACCTACGATCTCCCATCCACAGGTCTAGATTTCTCTTGAACAGAGTCAGCGAGGTGCTCTGCCTCACATGGACCGGGATTTTATTCCACAGCATAGGAGTCTCTGAGTGATAAATCTATCCCTCCAGCACGTCCTATTTATATCCATGCTAAGGTTTAAGTCACTTGCTCTAGTGGTTTTGGTGGATTTGGATTTTTTGAGGTGGAGCATGTCCATTAATTC